>NC_039248.1:23971057-23996057 GCF_003368295.1 Carassius auratus
ACTAGTGCACTTATTGGATTTAATCTAAGTTAAATTAGATTTTAGTGTGGTGTTTGTTTTTTGTTTTTAAAGTTAAGTACTGAAGTGTTTTTACTTTGATAAAGCATTTGCATTTAAAACTATGCAAATTGAAAACAGTGCAAAAGTACATTAAGATAAAAACACTGAATGTTATTCTCTCTCTGAGTTTATTTTTGCTGTCTCCACTGCTCTCTTTATTCACACACACTCGTCTGTCTCTGACACATTTGTGTTTAACTGCTCAAGCCTGACGCCTCGGAGACGACAAACACACTTTCTGCTCACAGTACAGTACACATACACACACACACACACACACACACACACACTGCGCTGTTGCTGTCAGCTTTTAATCACATCTTCATTCATACACACACAAACATCAGTAAGAATGATGATTATTCTCATTAACATTCATCATTAATGAAATGATGTTTCAACAAGCTTGATGGACAGTCAAATACCCATAATCCCTTTCAGCTCTCACTCAGTTCGTGACAACTCTCCGAACCCTAGCGAGTGCCCTACATAGACCGCATGAGAAGGCTCAAACATCATGCCTCCTGAAATTAAATTAAATGCATGCATTATTCACGTTGTCATGATGTCTATGTAGGGCACTCGCTAGTGTGCGAGCAGAGCTGGCGTCTGTGTCTCTGAGAGATGCTTTCCTCAGATCTTGTGCGGCTTTTCTGCTGCAGGCTGAGATTGTGTGTGTTTCATGTTTGTTGATCGAATTTACTGTGGCCTGATTTTACTGCAAGATAAACACAAGGTCAGCAGCACACACACTCTCTCAAACACACACACACACACACACACTCACACACACACTCTCAAACACACGCTCTCAAACACTCTCAAACACACACTCTCAAACACACACTCTCAAACACACACACTCTAACACACTCACACACGCACTCTCTCTCTCATACACACACACACACTCTCAAACACACACACACACTCTCTAACACACACACTCTCTAACACACACACTCTCAAACACACACTCTAACACACTCACACACGCACTCTCTCTCTCATACACACACACACACATTATCAAACACATACACACAATCTCTAACACACACACACACACACTCTCTCTCTCTCTCTCTCTCTCTCTCTCTCTCTCTCACACTCACACACTCGCTCTCAAACACACATACACACACACTCAAACACACACACACACACACGCAGTCTCGCACACACACACACACTCTCCCAAACACACACACACACTCACACTTGCACACTCTCAAACACACACACACACACACACACACACACACACACTCTCTCTCTCTCTCTCTCTCTCTCTCTCTCTCTCTCTCTCTCTCTCTCTCTCACACACACACACACAATTACACACACACACTCTCTCTCTCTCTCTCTCTCTCTCTCTCTCTCTCTCTCTCTCTCTCTCTCTCTCACACACACACACACAATTACACACACACACACTCTCTCTCTCTCTCTCTCTCTCTCTCTCTCTCTCTCCCCCTTTCTCACTTTCCGGTGTGATTGTTGCGCGAGGGTGTGGGTGCGTGTTGGGAGTGATTGCTGCTGAGAGCGTGCTGAATGTGAGTTTTCTAATTCTCTTTTTTTTCTCTCTCTGTTGATGCTTTGAGAAGTTTTTTAGAGGGACAGTGTTTATTGGGGATCGTTTGTGTTTGTTTTGTTTGGTGGAGGCGGCGGCTGCCGGCGTGGCTGGTCAGCATGGCTGCTGCAGGTGAACACAGTAGTTTGCACAAGCTCACGCGCCGACACGCTATCAAACTTTCTCCGCCTAACGGGTGTTCGGTTGAAGATTGTAGTCTAGCGGTGGGTGAGATTGTCGGATATGACAGTATTAAATCGGCTTCTAGGATGAATAGTGCCGTCGTGATTTTTTTAGACAGTGTGGACAAAGTAAATCAGATACTTGAAAGTGGAGTTGTGATTCAAGATACATACACACCAGTTTTGTCTCTAGTGAACCCTGCCAAAAAAGTCATCATTTCGAATGTACCTCCGTTTATGAAAAATGAACTTTTGGAAAAAGAACTAGGGAGACACGGAAAACTAGTGACTCCGATAAAGATGATCCCTATCAGCTGTAAATCTCCTCATCTTAAACATGTTGTGTCTTTTAGGAGACATGTGCACATGATTCTTAAAAAGAGCGATGAAGAGTTAAACTTAGTGTTTAAGTTTAAGGTTGATGACTTTGATTACACCGTTCATGTAACATCAGAGACGATGAAATGCTTTGGGTGCGGAATTGTTGGTCACGTGATTCGCTCGTGCCCAGAGAGAGCAGGTGCGGTGCGGGCTGTAGCGGATCTGCCGCCCGTACGGGCCGAAAGCGAAACTTCTTTACCCGTCGAACCGCAGAGAACGGTCCAGGAAGAAAACGGAGATGATAGTGATCAGGAGAATGAGCAGACAGAAAGTGTAGCGAGTGATCAAAACGCACAAGATGTTTTAAAAGAGGATCAAAATGTTAGTCAAACCGCGACTAGAGTAGCTGAGTCAGTGTTGTTTAATGAAGAAGATGCTTTGTTGGATGCTGAAATTTCAAAACTGTCAACCAAGAGAAAAAATCCAGAAAATAAATCAAACACTGAACAAGTTACAAAAGTATCAAAAACGAATCCAATGAGCATTTCTTCTCAGTCAGATGATGTGTTGATGAGCACACAAGAGTCTGAAAGTGATGTTAGTGGAGACACACAGATGAACGTGGAGAGTGCTTACCCTTTCACTAAAATTCAGTCTTTTTTACAAAGAACCAAAGGTTTGAGATCAGTTAAAATTGATGAGTTTTTTCCAGATTTAAAGTTGTTCATTGACTCAGTCAAGTTTTTCATGAAAAATAAAGAAAACTCAGGCCAACTGACCTTTACAGACCAGGAAATTTTTCGTTTAAAAAAATTAATGATAAAAGCGAGAGCACAATTAGCTAATGATGGTTAAGTGCCTTTTGTTTTTCTTTTTCTTTGTTTGTGTTAACCTCTCTGTTCTGTTTAAATGCAACTTAACATTTTCTATGTGTGACATAAAGTTGGGTTCTTTAAACGTTAATGGTGCGAGAGAGGATGTGAAGAGAGTTTCCCTCATCAGTTTGTTTAAAGTTAAAAAACTGAATGTAATTTTTTTACAAGAAACGCATAGCACAGCTGAAAATGAAACTGCCTGGAAGAAAGATTGGGATGGGGAAGTTTTTCTCAGTCATAAGTGTAGTAATAGTGGTGGAGTGGGTATCTTGTTTTCTAAAGATTTTTTACCCATCTCTTGTGTTACTGAGGAAATAATTCCAGGTCGCTTGTTAAAAAATACAAGCTGTGTTTGAATGTGTAAAAATGACTTTCATAAATGTTTATGCTCCTACTGTAGGCCCAGAAAGAGTGGTCTTTTTAAACACTCTCAATGATGTAGTGAGCAAATGTAGTGCTGATGGATACATGTTCCTGGGTGGTGATTTTAACTGCACTGAGAACGCAGCTCTAGACAGAAACCACCCAGAACCACATGGAGCCAGTAAGAATTGTCTTGTAAAAGTAATTGAGATGAATGATTTATGTGATGTTTGGAGGTTTTTTCACACCACTCAGCGGCAGTATACTTGGTCTCATGTTAAAGATAATTTTTTGTCTTTGGCTAGGCTTGATAGAGTCTACTGTTTCAAACATCAGAGTAATGTACTAAAAGGGTGTTCAATACACCCTGTTGGCATTTCAGATCATTGTCTCGTACAAGTTGATATCTTTGTTAAGGATGTTAAATGTAAAAGTGCCTATTGGCATTTTAATGTATCCTTGCTTTCTGATCATGCTTTTAAAGATACTTTTAAGTATTTCTGGAGTGGTTACACAAAAGAAAAATCTGAGTACACTTCATTACAACAGTGGTGGGACATAGGGAAGGTCAAAATAAAACAGCTGTGCCTACAATATACTCTTAATGTCACAAGAGACATGACTAGATCTATGAAAGCTTTGGAGAGGGAAATAGTGAAGCTGCAAGATTTGGCAGACTCAACAAGAGAAGTAGAACATTTTAAAGCTTTAAAAAGGAAAAAGTCAGCTCTATCTAACCTGTTGGGTTTCTCTGGTCAAGGTGCTCTGGTTCGATCACGTCATCAAAATATAGCCAAAATGGATGCACCTTCTCATTTTTTTTTTGGCCTTGAACAAAAAAATGGACAAAGGAGACTAATGCACTCTCTGCGGTCTGCCAGTACTGGACAATTGCTGCAGGAGTCTGGGGACATTCGTAAATCTGTAGTTGTTTTTTATAAAAAGCTTTTTAAGAGTGAGTTCCAAGAGAGACCAGAGGTGGCGCAGTCTTTCTATGAGGGCTTACCTAAGGTTTCCGAAGAGGCCAACATGGAGTTGGATGCACCGATCTCCGCTGATGAATTATATTCTGCGTTGCAGAGTCTACAAAGCGGTAAATCTCCGGGCATTGATGGACTTCCTGTGGACTTTTATAAAGTTTTCTGGTCTGTGATTGGCAAAGATTTGTTGCTTGTTCTCAGAGACAGTTTAAGAAAAGGACATTTACCTTTGAGTTGTAGGAGAGCAATCCTCACTCTTCTCCCCAAAAAAGGAGATTTACAAGAGATAAAGAACTGGAGGCCGGTTGCTCTGCTTTGCACTGATTACAAACTTTTGTCGAAGGTGTTGGCAATGAGACTGAAAAATGTTATGCAGCATGTTATCCATGTTGACCAGACGTATTGCATACCCAATAGGTTGATATCTGACAATGTTATTTTAATTCGTGACATTTTGGACCTCTCCAATTCATTGGGTTGTGAAATTTGTATGATTTCAATAGACCAAGAAAAGGCTTTTGACAGAGTCGAGCACCAGTATTTGTGGCAAACGTTAGGTGCGTTTGGGTTCAGCTCTGGTTTAATAAACATGATTCGAGTCTTGTATAGTGACATTGAGAGTATTGTAAAGATCAACGGTGGTTTAAGTGCTCCTTTTAAAGTTCATAGGGGGGTCAGACAAGGATGTTCATTATCTGGCATGCTGTACTCCTTGGCCATAGAGCCTCTTCTTCACAAACTAAGAAAATCTCTTATTGGTGTAAACCTTCCTGGATGTGAAACCTCTTTTAAATTATCTGCTTATGCCGATGATGTTGTTGTTGTTGTCAAAAAACAAGAAGATATTGACACCCTTGTAGAAAATATTAATGGGTTTGGCGTATTGTCCTCTGCCAAAATTAACTGGGAGAAAAGCAAAGCTTTAACGAATAGTAATGAGTTGAGCAGAAAACTTGTTTTACCTGCCGGGTTAATTTGGAACAAGGGTGGTTTTAAATACCTTGGTGTTTATCTTGGAGATGATACTTTTCTATGTAAAAATTGGGAAAATGTTTTAGAGAAAGTCGAAGGACGTCTCAAAAAATGGAAATGGATCTTGCCACACATGTCCTTTAGGGGCCGAACACTAGTGATCAACAATTTAGTGTCATCAATGTTGTGGCACCGGTTATCATGCGTAGACCCTCCTGCACAACTGCTGGCTAAGATACAGGCAGTGTTGGTGGACTTTTTCTGGGACCGGCTGCACTGGGTCCCACAGAGTGTACTGTTTCTGCCAAAAGAGGAAGGAGGGCAGGGACTTATTCATCTCGCCAGTAGGGGCGCCACTTTCCGACTTCAGTTTATCCAGAGACTTCTTGTTGGGCCCGTAGATCTTGTCTGGAGACCCTTAGCCAGAACCATATTGATCCGAGGCGGGAATTTGGGTCTTGCTGAGCCTTTGTTTTTAATGGACCTGAGTGCTCAAAAGCTGTCTAACCTCCCAAAGTTCTACCATGGACTGTTCACCGTGTGGGGGATGTTCCATAAAAAGAGAGTGGCAAGCTGTGAGTCCCTGTCATGGCTGTTGAAAGAGCCAGTGGTGAATGGCACTCGTTTCAACTTAAAACACATAACCGGACCTTTTGTGATGCAGTCGTTCTGTACGGCTGGGATTGTTACACTGAGACATGTGGTTGATCTGTGTGGACCAAATTTGATCGACACTGCAGCTCTAGCTTCTCGTGTTGGAGTTCGATCGATCAGGATCATAAATCAAATGCTTAGCACTTGGAAGTGCGAACTCACAAAGACTGAATTATCTTTGCTAAATGACTACAGTAATGGACAAGGTCAACCAGTTGTTGATGATTCTTTTCCTGCATTGACTCTATCTCCTGATTTTAAAGACTGTACTGGTGAACTGTTAGAGTCCAGAGAGACTCTCACAAATGAATTTGAAGACATGGGAGGAAAAACTATGTATAAAATGTTTGTAAAAATTGTAAATAAAGTCAAATTAAGTGGTCGGGCTGACACTCCTTGGAGAGCCCATTTGGGGCTTGACAATGAGGTCAGACCAGTATGGAGAGCGATTTACAAACCACCGTTGACCAAAAGGGTTGGGGATTTACAGTGGAGAATCCTACACGGTAGTGTGGCTGTTAATGCTTTTATTTCCATCATTAATCCTAATGTAAGTGAAGAGTGCCCTTTTTGTTTGCAGAGGGAAACAGTTTACCACTGCTTTTTGGATTGTAGCAGACTGTGCTCTTTTTTTCAGTTGTTGCAACAAATGTTCATGATGTTTGGAGAGAAATTTTCTAAGAATTTATTTATTCTTGGTTTTAGTTATAGTCAAAAAAGGAGAGTGAAATGTCAATTGTTTAACTTTGTATTTGGTCAAGCAAAAATGGCTATCTACCTCAGTAGAAGAAATAAGATTGAAGAGTCCTTAGACTTTGACATAAATACTGTTTTTGTTAGAATGGTGAAAGCTAGATTGAAAGTTGATTTTGATTTCTACAGTACCACAAATAATGTAGAGGAGTTCATAAACATTTGGTGTCTTAAAAATGTTTTATGTTCTGTAGTGGAAAATGTCTTGTTTTTTGGGACTGTTCTGAGTTAAATTATGCTTTTTTCTTTTTCGTTTCAGAAATGGGTTTATTTGTGTTGTAGAGAACTCATGTTTTGAAAAATAAAGAGGTTTAAAATCTCTCTCTCTCTCACACACACACACACACACACTCTCTCTCTCTCTCACACACACACACTCTCTCTCTCACACACACACTCGCACACTCTCTCTCTCTCTCTCTCTCTCACACACACACACTCTCTCTCTCTCTCTCTCTCTCTCACACACACACACTCTCTCTCTCACACACACACACACACACACTCTCTCTCTCTCTCTCTCTCTCACACACACACATATACACACACACTCACTCTCTCACACACACACAAACACATGCACTCTCTCTCAAACACACTCACTCTCTCACACACTCTCTCTCACACACACACACTCACTCTCTCTCTCTCTCTCTCTCTCTCTCACACACACACACACACTCCACGACAGATTAAGTGTATCCGTGTACATTATCAGTGTGTGATCAGCTGGAGATTATCTTTCCCCGAGAGCGTCGCGTCACGCTCAGAAGTGTTAGTGAAGCGCTGCAGTCTCTGGGGCTCGTTCCCCGGAGAAGCGCTCGGATCTCATCAGGTCAGTCTCCGATGGGCCGATAACGGAGCGCTTTGATTGTGAGGTTTGCTGCGAGCGCTTTCATAATCCTCTCTGAGCTCTGTCTTACTCTGCTCTCTGTCTCCGGGCAGCTGTGCACCGAGCTGAACGCATACATGCTGGCGGACATGGCTCACATCAGCGGACTGGTGGCAGGCAAAGCCATCCCCTCGCCGTTCACACACGCCGACCTCGTCACCACAACCACACACAAATCACTGCGAGGATCCAGGTACAGCTCCAGCAGTGACTGAGATCACTCTCTCAAAGCCTGTGTGTGGTGCACAAACCATTCATTCTGGGAAAGAAGTTAATACCTTTAGTCATTAAGTATGCATTAATCGATTAAAAGTGACAGTAAAGAAAGCAAATAAATGCTGTTCTTCTGAGCTTTCTGTTCATCTGTGAATCCTGAAAAATAAACTGTATCACGGTTTCAACATAAAAATTAAATTCAGCACAACTGTGTTCAACATTGATTATAATCAGAAATGTTTCTTGAGCAGTAAATCATCATCATCTCCATCAGTAACTGTTTCTCCTCCTCCTCTGCTCTGGCTCCTCCCTTCAGGGCGGGGCTTATCTTCTACCGGAAGGGCGTGCGCTCGCTGGATAAGAAGGGCAAAGAGGTCATGTATGACCTGGAGGAGAAGGTCAACTTCTCTGTGTTCCCTTCGCTTCAAGGCGGTCCTCACAATCACGCCATCGCCGGCGTCGCTGTGGCTCTCAAACAGGTACAGCTTTGCTTTCACTTCCAGATCATTCCAGGTCATCTTTCTGCTAGTCCTTAACCCATATACTGATATCATAGAGAGCAGGGTGGCAATGATAAGCTGATAAATATGATATCGCACTAGTTCATCTAGTACACATGCATAGTGCATAGTGCATGCTTAAATTAAACTTATATTTATTTTACATATTTACAAAATTATGTAATTTGATCATGAATAAATATGGGGGAAAACACTTAACAGTACTCAATGACTTGGTAAGTTTGTGTGCGCTAGGAATAATATTTTTATGAACAAGGATAATTTAGTGCTAATTTTAGATAAAGCACACTGAATATGAAATCAAGGATTTGAAGACTTGTTTAAATTAAATGAGATGAGTATTTTAGTGTTTGCCTTTCTGTTACATATTGGCTAAACAGGAAAAAAAAATTATTGGCCATTGCAGATAATAAAAAAATGCCAAATATCGGCCAATATATATGTATATCAATATTTACTTGAATATTTAAAATGTATTATGTTACCCAATATTCACTTCAAACATCGTGAAAACGTGTAACTATTGCTGAAAGTAAATATATATTATTGTAAATCATATCAATATAATTAATTTAAAGATTTAAAAAAACACATGTATAACAATTGCTGAAATTAAATATATACTTAACTGATTTGTTTGTTAAATAATACAATTTGAAAATGGATATGAAAAAAAATGTAACTTGATAAAAATATTAAACATTGATTTTTTTTTTAATGCTGTAATAGTATTTGCTGCAATACAATTTATTACTTTTTTTTATTCCAAATATCAGCCGATATATCGGCCATGCAAAATATATCAGTCGACCATACTTTCTACTTTCTATGAGCCGATAGATAGATACTAAATTATGTAATTTGAAAATGGATAAATATGAAAAAATGTTACTTGATACTTTTGTAAAATAAAGAAATTGATTTAACAACCAACTGATACTTTTTTTTGTTGCTTAGAATTAAAAAAATATTCAAAATGCCAAATGTCAGCCGATATATCTATCGTTCGATCACAACTTTCTACTTGTTTATTGGCGTTTCATACGTTGAATTAATATCCAAATGCAGCATCATCTGCGTCGTGGAGCATCTTCTATTCTCTCTCATCTTCTCCTGAACAATAGCTGGTGCACTTGGGAGCTCATTTATGATTTTTGATAATTGATAGCTCTTCATTCGGTCTCTCTTCAGGCCACAACGCCCATGTTTCGTGAATACATCGCTCAGGTTCTGAAGAACTCGAAGGCCATGGCTGAGGCACTGCTGAATAAGGGCTACACGCTGGTCTCTGGTGGGTTTTTCACTCGCATCTCGTCTGTTTCTGTGCTGTAGGTTTTCTCTTCAGGTGAGTAGAACGTGTTTGTCTGGGACAGAGACGATGTCACTGGATTCTCCTGGAAGATAAAGTTAGTTTTCCTGCGTTTCATCAGGGTGTGCTGCGGTCGTGAGGCTCAAACCTATACACTGCAAAAAAGGCTTAACTCAATTAGTACTTTTGTCTTATTTCTAGTCAAAATAACTGTTATAACTGTTCTTAACTTAAGATGCATTTACTTGGTAAGCAAACTGATAATAGATATTGAGTCTTGTTTCTAGGAGAAGAAAACAAAATTAAGTGCATTTTGCTTAAATTTTGATTTTTTTTATGTTATTGCTGAAGTAAAACTGATCAAGTTCTTCACTCTCACACATAAATTGTTTAAATAGAAGAAACTGAGTCACTCCATTCTTCCACCTAAAGCAAAGAGTTAATTTATAAGTGTCATTAGCATATAAATGTACGTGAGAATCACCTGCAACAAGGGCAATGTCATTAACATAAATACTAAAAAGTATAGGTCTCAGTACGTTTCCTTGTGGGACCCCTTTAGAACATTTTCAGGGATCAGGTCTATTAACAGTCAAATAGTGTTTGATTAAGCCTGTCTAACGAACAACACAAATGGTCTTAATGAACTAATTAACTAAAGCAGGTGATTATAGTGTATATACAGTATTAATGAAAAGTCTTATCAATGATTCAGTGTTTGTGGTGTGTATTGAAGCGGTAGATAAGATCTTCATAACGCACTGACCCTTGAAAGTCCTTCAGACGCATGAAGATCTACTAATGCTTGAAATCTGCTGCTTCTTTAAATATCATCCCATCATATAATCAAGCAGACGGCCTCATGGACCTTAAAAACATGAACAGAAGGAAATACAACCCAGATCACATTAAAAACACGTCGTATGAGCAGTGTTTTTAGAAACATTAATAGGATGTTTTTCAGGGTTTCTTTGGGTCTTAATTCAACTTTTTTGAGCAAATTAAAGCGTAAAAAGGTCTTAATTTGGAGCAGAAAATCTGAAATTAATAGTTAAGATGTTTAATGTTTATATATATATATATATATATATATATATATATATATATATATATATATATATATATTGCTGAAGTAAAACGGAACAAGTTCTTCACTCTCACATAAAGTTGTTTAAATAGAGAACCTGATTTACACTGACTTACTCCATTCTTCCACCTAAAGCAAAGACTTCATTTATTCCATCTTTTCCTCAGTTTAATAATAGTTTGTGATGTTTATTATTCACTCTCAGTTATTTAAGGAGCAGAGCGAGTGTTTCTTCTTCTGCTAATTTACTCATTATAGTTATACAGAAAGGCTCTCTCATGTCTCATGAGCCGGTTTCAGGTGAATCCAAATCACTTTTATTGAAGCAAACGGCAGCAGAACGAATGTTTGTCCAACGCCGCACTCTTCGTCTGAAGTCTTGATGATTTTATCGCACTAAAACACTTTTAATGATGTTTTTGTGTGCTGGATATTATTATTATCGTCAGTGAGCGTGTGTGTATCAGCTGCGGTTTCTCCTCAGTAACATATGCAGAACTAATTGAACGTCTGCACGCCGGACACACTTCACATCGACGCACATGTTGTTATTCTTCCGTTCTGTTCTTATCACGTCTAAAGCAGCTGCAGATCAGTTTATGACTCAGTCTCACCTGTGAGAAACAATGATTATGACACAGACGACTGCTGTTAAACACTTTAGACCGCAAAACTCACTCTGTTTGTACATTTCTGGGGTTCTCAGAAGTAGAAACATTTCTTATTTACAATGACGACCTGGCCAAGTTGCAGCATAAAAAACAGATACAAAACAATAAAGACATTATACAATTTTAAGTAACACACTTATAAACAGTGACGAATAAGAACAAGGAAATAACTAAAAGCAAGTACAATGATATTGTATCTGTTTTGTAGAATGTGTAAAAGAAGATTTGTTCCGATAAAGCAAACCAATGCGAGTTTTAACCTTTGTGAGCAGTGCATTTATATGAGTTTCAAATGACAAATGTTTGCTATCGAGCCAAATACCAAGATATTTGTAGCATTCAACATAATTGATCTCAGAGCCATCCAATCAGAAACTATTAGGTGGACACTTAACATGTGGTAGATTTCTTTGAAAAAAAACATACATTTAGTTTTATTTGTATTTAAAGCGAAATGAAGACTAGAGAAAGCATGTTAAAAGAGAGAGAGTAAAACGGGCCGTAGTAGTCAGGGAAGAACTAAATGTATGTATAAATGTCATCAGCATTTAAATGTACGCGAGAATCACCTGCGACAAGGGCAATGTCATTAACATTAATACTAAAAAGTATTGGTCCTAGTACGTTTCCTTGTGGGACCCCTTTAGAAAATGTTCAGGTAACAGGACTGTTAACAGTCAAATGGTGTTTGATTTTGCTTGTCTAATGGACTGAGTATATTAATTTCCTATAGCCCTATATGATTGTCAGTCAGGTGTATTATTAGAGGTCTTTGCTCTATGCCGTAGAGTGTGTTTTGGTGAATAAGATCAGACAACTCTGAACTGAACCAAAGGCTAAGACGATTTTTTTTTTTGTTGGTTCAAAACATTTCTCCAACTTCAGGAATTAGCCCAATTCTGTCCTTATCAGCCAGGACATACAAGAAAACCGGTTCTTGTATTGTTTTAAAAGTATTAACTCAATGTTTGGCAACAGATTTTGAAGTTATTACAGATCACTGTAAATTATTAACAATAGACAACAGTTTCTAAGTAAAAAAGTTTAACCTCATGCAGATGTACTAAAACTGAAACTAAAATAAATAAAACGTATATAGACATATTTAAAAACAACTACAACTAATATAAATGTCTAAATGTTAACTAAAATTAACATGAAAGCAAATATAAAAATAATATACAATTCAAAATATTATGAAAAAATTTAATAGTTATCTCAAGGATTTTGAAAATATCACTGACATAAATTCTATTGAAAAAATGTGTAAAAATTTTTTTTATGAAAATATAAAACATTTTGCTAGATTTACATTGTTAATAACTGTGGAAACGTGTCATTACAGTCTGTGATGAGGATTCATTTATGTTCCTGCTCTTAATTTGAGTTTTTTTCATCAACTTTATTCTGAAGAAATTATGTAGGAAAAAAAATTGATATAAAAAAAATTTTCCTCACAATTTGGAAACAAAAAAGTCAGAATTTAGATTCTGTATAATATGGCAGTAGAATGGTTGTTCATGTTGATATGATGCATAATAGCCTCATGATCAAAAACCGTAATATCTGGGAACTGGACATTGGTTGAAGTGACCGTTGATCTTCATCCAGTCGGACTCGTTTGAGTGAAGATCAGTGTTGTGTGTGTTTGTTCAGGAGGAACCGATAATCATCTGGTTCTGGTGGATCTGAGGCCTCAGGGGATGGACGGAGCGCGGGCCGAGCGTGTTCTGGAGCTGCTGTCCATCACAGCCAACAAGAACACCTGCCCTGGAGACAAGAGCGCACTGACCCCCGGCGGCCTGAGACTCGGTGGGGAGCACACACACACACACGCACACACATGCACCCATGCACACTCACTCACTCACACACACACTCACTCAAACTGTGCTCCGCTGGTTTCCCAGGATCCCCTGCTCTCACGTCTCGTCAGTTCAAGGAGGCTGACTTCCAGCAGGTGGTGGATTTCTTCGATCAGGGCATCAAGATCGCTCTGGACGTCAAGAAGAAGACCAGTGAGTACAGGCTCAGAGATCTGCTGTTACTCTGTGTTTATTATATGTCTTGTTTTATATCAACAATATAGATCATATTACATATTTACAATATTGTTGTTATTGCAAATCATGTGTTGTCATTTGAACACTGACAGCTTCACAGTAACAAAATTAAAATTCTGAAGTTATTTTCCACATTGATACAATTATAGGTGTACAGTAATAATAGTTTGTTTTATAATTATTTAAAATATTTCAGATAAAATATTGTTAATATCTGTTATTAAAAACAAACGTGAAATACTTATTTCAAATAAATGCTGTTCTTTTGAACTTTCGATTTATCTATGAATCCTGAAAAAAATGGATCACGGTTTACACAAAAATATTGAATTGTTTTCAAACATTTCTGAAGATCATGTGACAGCTTTGATCACAGAAATCAGTTACATTGTAACAGTTATTCCCAGCTATTTTAAATCTAGCACTGTAAAACGATTAATCGCGATTAATCTTATCCAAAACAAAAGTTTTTGCTTACATAATATATATATGTATATACACAGTCAAATATTTTCATATACATAATAAATATACACGGCACACACACATATTATGTAAGCAAAAACTGTTATTTTGGATGCGATTAATCGCGATTAATCGTTTGACAGTGCTATTTCACTCATAACAATATTTCACAATTTTGACTATTTTTTTATTAAATAAATGCAGAACATTAGCATTATTGCCACTTTAATGTGGTTCTGTCTCCTCATGCAGTTTCTCTCTGTTTCTCTTCAGAAAAGCTGTCAGATTTCAAGAGTTTCCTGCTGGAGGACTCGGAGACGGCGTCTCGTATCGCTGATCTGCGTCGCCGCGTTGAAGCTTTCGCTCGTCCCTTCCCCATGCCTGGATTCACCGACCATTAAAGCAGAAGATCAACCATTACACCTTTTCTTTTTAAGTTTAGCTTTATGATCAATCACTACTTTATTAATCATTTACTGGAACTAAAAGTCTTAAAACGACCACCTGTCAAAAGTTTGGGATAAGAACGATTTTTAATGTTTTACAGAAGTCTCATATTTATTTGATGAAAAATCCAGTGAAAAATGAATATTGTGAAATATTATTACAATGTTTCTATTTTAATATACATTCAAATATAATTTATTTCTGTGATGCTCCGCTGTATTCAGCATCATTCCTCCAGTCTTAAGTGTCACATGATCTTCAGAAATTATTTTATTATAATGATTTATTATCAGTGCTGGAAACTAATTTTTTTTTTTGGAACCTGATACTTTTTTTTTGTGATTCTTTGATGAATAAAAAGTTAAAAAGAAAAGCATTTATTTAAAATAGAAATCTTTTGTCACAATATACTCTACAGTTTTGTTTTTTTGTTTTTTGAAAGAAATTACAATTTTTATTCTAGAAGAATGTGTTAAATTGGTAAAAGGGATAGCAAAGATATATAGATTTATATTTTGATGAAAACCTGTTCTTTTTAACTTTTAATTCATCAAAGAATCCTAAAAAACATATTAGAATGATTTCTGAAAGATCATGTGACACTTTATACTGGGGTTATGTCTGATGGAAATTCAGCTTTGCATCACAGAAATAAATTATATTTTAAAAGATATGAAAATAGAAACCATTATTTTATGTTGAAATAACATTTTGCAAGGTTATTGTTTTTTTCTGTATTTTTAATCAAATAAATGCAGCCTTGATGAGCAAAAGAGACTTTACAAGTCTCACTGAACCCAAACTTTCGAGCAGCAGTGTAGATACTGACACAAACAAGAAAGAACCAAACCGTTTGTGACTCACATCTTTATCTTTTATTTGGAGTGACGAACAAACGTTTCTAAAAGAGTAATGATGCAAAGTGTTTACAGACTACGATTCAGGTTTTCTACTTGAGTTCTTCTCCGCCTTTGTTAATCGAAGCTGTTTTGTAGATGTACAGTAGTGTGTGTGGAAACTGTAACTGTTGTTGGAGTTTGTCGTTCCTCATCTTGAGTGATTTCTGATATCGATAAACACTTTGAGCCTCTTCTTCACGTTGCACACGTCTGCAATCTTCCATCTCCATTCTGCTGGATGCTGCCTGACAAAACACCTTTTTATCACAAAATGATTGTTTTTAAATGGACAGAGCTACACAAATGATTTTCTAAAAACGTCTAATCCCAATAAAATGGTGCTGTAGGAAAATGCATCTCTTTGGGCTGCTCTTTTTCTGTAAGTGTGTGCGCTGTGGGTGGAGATGATCGATCGCAGCAGTCGTTCTGGCCCGTCGTCTTCAGAGGAATAATGTGTTTTGAGTCAGAGGATTATTCAGGAACGTGCATTTAAAAATACATCTCTGAGACTGAAAGAGCCGCTGCTAATCAATGGATTAAAGTGAGCGTTAAAACACAGTGTGTGTGGAGAGTCTGTCCGAAACAAAGCCCAAGATCACAAGAAACACTTATTAATGCAACCTATTTTTATTAACTACATTTACTGATGCTCAAACAGTTAAGCTGGATTATTGAAGTAGGTTTTTCAAGAAAATACTATATTAGGTTTCTTCTAAAATTTCATGTTTAATTCAATGTGTCACTTGCTGTTATTTTGTATTTAATTGTGAAATTTACTAGCTATTTATTAGGGGAAATTATTTCTACACCATTTTTTTTTTCAGTCCACGAAAAAATATTGTGTAAACAATTTTTTCTCTTTAAAAATTGCTAGTAAATGTCAAATAATTGCATGATATTGTGAAGTTAAAAAATAAAATGGATTTTTAAAATATATACATGCAATATTATTTATTTAGAATTCAATTGAGTAATTTATTTTTTAATTTTATTTTGTGCAAAGCCCATATTTTAATGGTTGTTTTTTTTTTTTTTTTTACAATAATAATAATATTGATTTCGCACACAAACTCTTAGTATACCCTTTTTTTAACCCCTGCGATATGAATAAAAAATAATTTATGTAGAATATTTATACATCATTGCAAAAAAGTATTATTTTAGAATATAATGTCTTTTTCTTTTCTTTTTTTTTTTTGGTGGGATGTGAGTTTTTCAGTGAGATGTCAGTGTTTTCTCTCTTTCAGTGTGTGTCACAGAGTAATTCCCAGCGGATGCTGAAGCAGCTCGTGATGAGTGAATCCTGGTGTGTTTGTGTCGAAGGTTCAGGAGTCGCTCGCATCGCTTGTCCGTGTCTGGTTGTTTGTGTCAGGAATGAGCTGACATGATTGGGAATCTCTCTCCTCCTCCTGCAGGCACAGACAGCCGTTAATTTGACAATAAATCAGCGGTGTTCAGCGAGGGACGGATTAACGACAATTAATTGCACTCGTTTATTTGGAGTGGCATGTCTGCGTTTGAACGCGTGTCATAATTAAAGCCCTGCAGGACTGTGATGTGGCGTTACGGAGTCGATGGCTTAAGTGGCATTTTATAGGTCCCATTTAAACTCCAAACAATGGCTAATGTGCTGTAATTGCAACATAATAAAGTATAAGTGTCTCTTATAGAGCAATAACAGTCCCACGGAGAGACGAGGAGAAGGAAGAGGGTTGTGAGAGAGAAGCACATCAATTAAGAGCCTGACAGACCCTGATGAGATGTGATGAAGAACAGAACCTCACTCACACACACACACACACAGTCATTGAACAGCATTACTGTACTTATACAAATAGGCATAAGTCAAGCCACTTTATTATTATAGAATGGAAGCCTGTTTCTGTCATAGAATAAACAAGCAAAAAAAGGTATTTGCTATTTTTCTTTCTCACAATTCTGAGAAAAGTATGAATTGCAAGATATAAACTCGGCATTGTGAGGTTTGAACTTGGAATTGTGAGGTATGACATCAGAAATGTGAGACATGAAATTGGAATTGCAGGATATGAACTCTGAATTGTGAGATATGAACTCGGAATTGCAGGATATGAACTCGGAATTGTGAGATATGAACTCGGAATTGTGAGATATGAACTCGGAATTGCAGGATATGAACTCAGGGTTACAGGATATGAACTTGGAATTGTGAGACGAGTTCGGAATTGCAGGATATGAACTCGGAATTGTGAGACATGAATTCGGAATTGCAGGATATGAACTCGGAATTGTGAGACATGTACTCGGAATTGTGAGACATAAACTCGGAATTGTGAGACATGAATTCGGAATTGCAGGATATGAACTCGGAATTGTGAGACATGAATTCGGAATTGCAGGATATGAACTCGGAATTGTGAGACATAAACTCGGAATTGTGAGACATGAATTCGGAATTGCAGGATATGAACTCAGGGTTACAGGATATGAACTCGGAATTGTGAGACATAAACTCGGAATTGTGAGACATGAATTCGGAATTGCAGGATATGAACTCGGAATTGTGAGACATGTACTCGGAATTGTGAGACATAAACTCGGAATTGTGAGACATGAATTCAGAATTGCAGGATATGAACTCGGAATTGTGAGACATGAATTCGGAATTGCAGGATATGAACTCGGAATTGTGAGACATAAACTCGGAATTGTGAGACATGAATTCGGAATTGCAGGATATGAACTCAGGGTTACAGGATATGAACTCGGAATTGTGAGACATAAACTCGGAATTGTGAGACATGAACAGGATTGCAGGATATGAACTCAGAATTGTGAGATAAACTTGGAATTGAAGGATATGAACTTGGAATGATGAGATATAAACTTGGAATTGGGAGATATGAACTCAGAATTGTGAAGTATGAATTCGGAATTGAGAGACTTGAACTTGGAATTGTGAGAAAAAAACTTGGAATTGTGAAATATGAACTCATAATTACGAGATATGAACTCAGAATTGTGAGACATGAACACAGGATTGCAGGATATGAACTTTAAAATCAGCTGCTGATGGATTTTGACTGTTTGATGGTTTCAGTTTGATATACTCTGTGTGTCAGTGAGTTACAGGTGTAATTACACTACTGCTTTATTTATAAGGTTTGCACTTAAAGGTGCACCAAGCGATGGAAAACCATTGTCAGATTGAGTCCCAAAACACACTTGTAGCCAATCAGCAGTAAGGGGGCATGTCTTGTAATAATATAGAGAAGCACGCAGTCAATTTGAGTCCACAGGATGCATATGAACTGATCGTCTAGATAGAGAGAAATACCTTATAGACAATATATCTGTGTTGCTCTTATCTGTGTGTCATCTTCACTTAGTTCTTCAGTCTTCATCTAAAACTAATAGACAGTTTACTTTTAGTATCAATTTAAATATGTGCAACATGGTATCAATTATAAATGTGTAACATCTATGCTTTTTCTCCAGTGTGTTTTATCGAGATACTGGAGGGATGTTTTTCCTCAGTACTCATATTGTGAAGTGTATCTTCTGTGAATGTTTGACTCCCAGCAAACACACATCTGAGTTTGTTTACACCTGAGCCGAGACTCTGAACACACACACACACACACACACACACACACACAGCAGAATTTCACACTCGAGAAACTGTTCTCACCTCACACACGCAAACACACACACACTCCAAACACTCAAACACATGTGTTCGATGCAGCTGCACAGAACTGATAGATTGCACTGCTTCTCTAAAGATGTATTGTCTTCAGAGATGGGTAGTAACTGATTGCATGTAATCTGGATCATGTAATCAGATTCCAAAAAATGTGTAAAAGTTGAAAAAACTTAAATGTTTAAGGCAACCAACTTCAGGAGATTTTTGAGTTTTCTCTTATATTGCTTATATATGATTACATAAAAAAGCCTGTCTCTGTCAGACTTGGAGGTTTTTCATCTGAAGTCTCCATAGAGATGGATAGTTCTAGTAACGGATGAGTATTTAGAGGTTCTCCCAGTCATTAATCAGTGATGATGTGCTCTTAAACACACGACCGTCATGAGACTCACACTCGAGTCGTTTCAGCTCCTGTGTGTATCAGAGAAGAGTGTGCACAACACCATAAATGTATTTCTTTATTTCTGAGATTGTTGCTGTTGTAGTTATCTGTGCTTGAGGTGTTTTGATATCTCATGCTCTCACTGAGTGTGTAGATTGCCTTCTCTCTGCAGATGAATAGCGATACAAAGAATAACAAATGGAGGCAATGCAATCATGACGGGCCGCTGCACCTTCCGCTTAGGTAATGACGGCCCATGTGTGTGTGTGTGTGTGTGTGTGTGTGTGTGTGTGATTATGCCTGATGCGCTTCTTCAACCTGCCTGATTACCTGTCAGCATGAGCTGGAGGCCTGACAGAAGCAGCACACACACACCGCAGGTGAGCAGAGAGAGAGAGTGTGTGTGTGTGTGTGTGTGTGTGTGTGTGTGTGTGAACGCAGAGAGACGAGGAGCGTCTCCTTTATTGAAGCACTGGATGTGTGTCGGTACGCAGCTGTGCAGAGGACAGGAGTGATTGCTGCTAGATGGCATGCATTATTCTCACTATGCACACAATTCTGCCTCCTAATGTCCCACAAATATGCCCACAACAAACTTCCAGGCTTTTCTAAAGGGCTGTAGGAACTGGCTGAAGAAAAACAGCGGATGTTTGTGTTCCCAAACAAATGGGATGCGTGTCACAAACACGTTCCATTCTCATGCAGCTTTAGAGAAGAGTTCAGCCAGAAATGAACATTTTGTGAGAATCAAAGCACGAAGCGTCTTCACGCGTCTGATGTTAATGTTTACCCTCAAATCCATCGTATGACTTTATACGTTTGGGAGCATATAAGTCATATGGAACACATTTTATGTTGTTTTTGTGTTTTTCTGAACTTTTGTATATATATAATAAACAAATGTAAAATTTAGATTGAGGAAAAAGTGACTATTTAACAGTTAATTTTTACTACCGTAATTAATTGTCATTTTAAATCTTTGCCTCCATTCTTTAAACCAGGTTTAACCCATTTGACAGCAATACATTTTTAATCATTCAAGTGTCTACTTTAATATTTTAAATAGCCTAACTTCTGAAAACAAATGTAAAAAAAAAAATTTATTAATATTTATTTATTTATTTATTGTGTGTGTTCCTAGCTATTAACATAACTGATACAATTTGTTTCCAGTGGCAGCAGGAGCATCCGGGGGATACAGCATTTAGTAAAGTGTGTGTGCGTGTGTGTGTGTGTGTGCAGTTCCACTGAGGTCTTTTAAAAGTCAGGTCCTTCCTTCTGCAGACTCTCGTAGTCTGTGGTGACGGCCACCAACTGTGCAGAGAGAACGAGAGAATACATTTAAATGTAGTTAGCGTAAATTAAGATCATCAGAATATCATAAAAGACAAAACAACATGCATACAAACAAGACACACACAGACTGTGTGACAGGCTCCGCTGGCCCTCATTACGTGATCTGGCTCTGTGTACAAGTTTTTTCAGAGAAAGTGTATTTGAGACTTTTAGGGTTTGTGAACTGATTTAATAAAGGAAATAAATCCAGAATACTTGCATCATGTCTATGCATGTGATGTTGAGGAGTTGAGTGTGTAAGTGCTTGTTAAAGGGGTCATCCGATGACCATTTTCCACAAGTTGATATGAGTATCATCTTAATGAAAACTCTATAATTTACACACAAATTTCTAAATACTAGTGTAAAACAACATCCTTTTTATCCTGTCAAAAACAGCTCTGTTCACAGCAATCCGTTTCGGAGCATGTCCCTTTAAATGCTAATGAGCTCTGCTGGCCCCGCCCCTCTCTTCCAGCTGCTCACTGATTGACTGTTTCCTTTAGCCACATTTAGCTGCAAAACTGGCTAAAGGAAACAGCTGGGAAGATAGGGCGGGGGGCGGGGCCAGCAGAGCTCATTAGCATTTAAAGGGACATGCTCCGAAGCGGCTTGCTGTGAACAGAGCTGTTTTTTTAACTAGCACATTATTAGGAAAAGTGATTTGCAAAGATTCATTAAAAAACATATTTGAAACTATTTGAAAATCTGGAATCTGAGAGTGCAAAAAAAATCTTCTTTCAAGTTCTTAGCAATGCATATATTACGTTTACTGAATTGTGCATCCGATGTACCCTTTAAGGAGAGTTTGCTGTTACTCGGTGATCAGATGCACAATTTCCACCTGCTGGACAGAAAACAGCTAAAAACTCCACAGATGCACAATTCCTGCATTCATGTTTCTGTGAAAAGGTCTCGAAGCGTCAGCTTTTCTGTGACAGAAAGCATGTTTCTGTTGCATATGCGTGACAGGAGACATGTTCTTCAGCCGCTGTTATTTTCTTCTCATATTCTCATTGATCTCTCTCTCTCTCTGCTTCTGTTTCTCTCATTATGATTAATGTTGAGACGCCACTGGATTCTTGATTTCTGACCTTTGGCTCCTGTTGTGAATCAAACATGTCGAGCTGTGACCTTTCATGAGCCTGAACTGAACTTCCTGGAAGAAGGAGAGGAAAGTCTTTATTTTTTCCATCTGCTTTTGCTTCATTTTTGGTATATTGTTTTAAAGGTGTTGTTATTGCTTGTATATTACAGTAAGTTTGCAAAGAACATAGTTTCTCATTCATTTGCCAGCAACTTTTATGCTTAGTGGAAGCAATTTGTCATATTCTGTTGTGATTCTAATGTCCAGCTTTGAACTGATTTTAACAGCAACACTCAAACAATAATAATACACTTTAAATCTTAATAGCGTTTATGGGTGGTTTGGCAGTTTATTACAAACACATTGTAGGATTAAAAATAAATGTGTTACCTTTGTTTCCGCAGAGGACAAAATGTTTGGCACAGCCGGATCTTTCAATAAAAGATATTGTGAAAAACCGGCAGCATGTTTGGAAAAATTCAGAAAACTGTGAGATCAAATGTGAAGAACAAAAGGAAACTTTATCTTTCAGTCTCTCAGGCACATCATTAAAAATAAACTTCAGCCATGAATTTCTAAAGCTGGGATTTTCATGAAGGATGCAAAGTTTTTGGAGGTTCAATTCGTGTTTAACAGCTCGACTCTGGATCTTTGGATTGAAAGATACGGAAGGCCAACAGGGCCAAAAGTCCTTAAACAGAAAACATTACATTTGAGCATCAACATGCCCTGTTCATCCACATTAATGGTATACTTATATACCAACATAACATTGTGTCACATTTAAAAATATAGTCTAATAAATAACAATATTATTTGTTGTTGTCCTTGTTTTATACATTAACGTGGACAAACAATGCATGTTGAGAGTCAAATTACATTATTCCTTTTAAAGACTTTTGACCCTGACCACCTTCCATACTGACTTGTGATTGATGGATATGGAAGGCCAAAGGGGTCTTTAAACAGAACATGAACATTTTGTAGACAACATGCACTGTTTGTCTCTGATAAAGGGATAGTTTACCCAAAAATGAAAATTCTGTAATTACTCAATAATTAATTACTCCCCCCTTATGTTGGTCCAAACCCACAACGTAGGTTTTTTATTTTTTTTTGGTTTTGTTTAGTTTCTCATGCAAACCAATTTTCCTGCTTCGATTAATAAAATACAGGTTTATCTCTAAATGTATCCACATATTAATCTTTCATTGAGTTTATTGCAGCATTGCTTTACTGATTTCTACTGTGGTAAGTAAATTAATTAATGTTGCAATGTAAATTAAGATGTTTCTGGCTGAAAAGGAATGTTGAACTAAACAACGAAATGAAATTATGGCCCCGACCACCTTCCATAAATGCACACCTCATTGATTGCATACGACAGTAACAGCATGTTAAGGGCGTGTCGAGGGGAATCGTGACGCCACAAGTCACCAGAATTCAAAAGATTAGAAAATAATTCATATTTCAAACTGGGGAGTAAGGTTTGACTCCATTTCACAACCGCTTTAAATAGTCTTCTAAACCCTCCAGTTGCATTGTTTCCTCAAACTGTGTTTGCAAGCGTGCATCAAACTGGGCTGATCCGGGAACAGCGGGAATGACGGATCTGTGACGGATCTGTCTGCGCTGTCAGTCTGCCGCTGATCACAGAGCAGTCTCTGGGCTGTTTACCTTGTACTGATAGGTCGGGCCGAGATTGCTCCACGGTTTGGGGTTATTCTTCCTGTCCCAGCTGACAGAATGAGGGTAAGGCCAGACGGGAGAGGAAAGAGAGAGCGAGTGAAAACAGGGCCGTGGAAGGAGGAGCGGCTGTAAAGAGGATAATTATCAGCTGGAGGTGACCGAGGCCAGTTATTTGGCAACCTGCCTTCGTTCATTAAGCAAAGTTGTTAACACAGCAAACTAAACAAATGTGATGATGGACAGGAGTATGGTTGTGATTATAGCACAGGTAAGAAGTTAAATCATGGAAACAGCAGTGTGCCTTCAGTGTTAAATTGTTACATTCATTAATAGTAATCAGCATAACATTTTATTTTTTTGCAGTAAACAGTCTGGTTCATTCTTTTTCTCCATTTACAGAAATCGATGCTTAACAGTAACTAAAAACCATCAAAGACAGACCTGTTGTGAGCTCCAAGGATGTTAATTGATTATCTATGCTTCTGTTCAAGCCATTCATTTACATTCTTTGAACTTATTTTTCAAAATAATCATGTTTAGCCCTATACAGCTATATATATATATATATATATATGTGTGTGTGTGTGTGTGTGTGTGTGTGTGTGTGTGTGTATACATGTATGGAAGAGCATGAGACGATCATCAGATGTCAATGTGAGTGTGTTACTCAAGTCAGATTTATTATTTGTATAGCGCTTTTCAAAATATACTGTCGAAGCAGATTCACAGAAAAACATAGTTTTTTTTTAATATCATCTTAATGTCTTCAGGCCTTATAGTCACATTTAGCAGAGCTGGGCGAGATAATATAGTTTACATTTTTTATATAAACAATCGTGCAGCAACATCTCATTAACATCGATGCATTTGGCAGACACTTTCATGTAAAGAGAGATGCATTGCATTCAAGGTGTACAATTATCAGTTCATTAGTTATCTGGGAATTGAACCCATGATATTGGTGTTGCAGGTGCCATGATCCACTTGTTGATCTACAGTAATACTAAATCCTAAACCTAAAATAATCATTTACACTGTCAGCATAGATCCATATTCCTCTAAAACACAGTGCTTGCAATAACAAGGTCCTAGGTTTGACTCCCAGAGAATGCATAAGCTGATAACAAGTCTACTTTAAATGCAATGCAATGTAAGTTGATAAAAGTGTCTGCCAAATGTATAAATGTAAATATATAGCCTTCTAGTAGCATTCCTTAAACAGTAAATCATAGTGCATGTAATGCCAAAGTCATGTGTTCGATTCCCAGGGAATGCATGAACTTAAAACTTTGATTGCAGTGTAAAAAAAGAAAACGGTACTAGCGATGGCAAGGTCATGTGTTCGATTCCCAGTGAATGCAACTTATTAATATTTAACTTAAATGCAATGTAAGTCGATAAAAGAGTCTGCCAAATTCATATATGTAGATATATAGCTTTCTAGTCGCATTGCTCAAACAGTACAGCATTGTGCATGCAAGTCACGGGTTCGATTCCCAGAGAATGCATGAACTGAAAA
>NC_039248.1:23998557-24023557 GCF_003368295.1 Carassius auratus
GTTGAGTTAGAAACATTTGTGTGTTAGCATCTCCTAATTATGATTTATATATCAGAATTGTGGCTAATTTACATCTTGTAAAAAAGTCAGAAATTGGAGAAAGCAAGTCAGAATCGAGAGATAAAAAGATGCAAAAACATTTTGTTCTGTGGCAGGAACAAACTTAAAAATAAATCTAAATGTTAAAATAATTACACACTAGTTTACATCCAGCAAAACTTTTTTTGCAAGCAAACAAACAAAGCTTATTTATTTCATTTTGTGTGTTGTTTTTATTTATTTATTATTATTTTTTGCTCATTAAAGAAAAATCCTTCACATTATGTCATTTACAGGCCTCTGAAAGAAAGAATAAGCTCAAGACAGAAGCCTGTAAATGACACAGTAATGGTGTGTTTTACTGTAAAATCACTCTTAATACAGTATCTGTTACTGTTAAACACACTGAAAGATTAACACAGTTTGGTGGCGTTCGCATAACAGTAATTCATTTGGTTTTGTTAACCTTCCAAACAAACAGCATGAATCTGGGTCATCACACGCTCGTCGTCGGTAATAGAGCTATTGTCTCAATAAACAATGTCTGTTTTGTTTGTGTGCGGTAATGTGTGGGACTTTAGTGTTCTAAATGCATGGAAATAAATATTTTACCCTGACTTGATATTTAAAGACTTAAAAACATGCTCGTTTTGAGATGTGTTTATAATAAACATTTAATAGGACATTCATAAGAGCTCTTCACAAACCTCACCTGTTCTCAGAGAAACAAACTACTACAATGCAGAAGCACAATAGAGATCGTGAGTTCCTCATTTTCACTGATGGAGGAACTGTGATGCTGAATGTCAGGAGTAAATGAGGGTTAAACTCGTTAAACCCCGGGATGCTTCCTCGCCTGCTGGGACATCGTTCTGAACATCTTCATCTTCCACAACACAGCGATAGTGAACAGGCAGTGTGGCTGAAAGTGAGAACAAGTGTGGACTATGAGTTATTCTGTGACAGCACTACAGTATCACTATCTGACAGAAAGACATTCTTAAGAGTGACATTTGATAAAAAATACAGTAAAATAGTGAAATATTATTATAATTTAAAACAGCTGTTTTCTATGTAAACATCTGTTAAAATATAATTTATTTCTTCAATCAAAGATGTATTTTCAGCATCATTACTCCAGTCTTCGGTGTCACATGATCTTCAGAAATCATGGTAATCTGAAAAAATATATATATTTTAGGTTTTAGTAATTTTATTGTTTTTGTCATTTTAAGTAGGCTATTTTTAAAAACACATCAGCAATAGACAGCATATAAATGAAAACTGCATAATGTTACGGAGTAAAATGTTGATCCAGGAAGTATCTGAATAGCTCATATATTTGTAAAGTATGTTGATGGTTAGAATGTGGCTCGTCAGAAGTGAAGTGACAGACCGTTAAAGAGATGAATATGAAAGATAATAATGTCTCCAGATATTACAGACCTCTTGATGTAAACCAGCAAACCCTGATCATACAGAGAGCAGAAAAACACACAGAATTTGTATGTTTCTGTGAATTATTCCCTGTAGTTTTCCATCTATTCTGAAAAGAGAAGTGAACAGGAGTGTCTCTTCGTGTGAATATCGAGCTGCGGGTTTCCATTGTTAAAGACGCTTGAAATGAAGGAGGTGAAAGACGTGAAGAAATGGCATTTGTGAGGAATTGATTGTGTTTTACACAGACAGTAGAATAGCGTGTTTAATTTCTGTTCCTCCTGCTTTGACGTTTGGGTCTGTATGAACACACACACACACACTCACACACACACACACCTGTGTTCACGTGTTCTCACATCCTCCTCTCACGGATGAATCTAAGCACCTGTTGAGATGTGATTCACACACTTAGAATGAGAAGATGTTGCATCCAGTGGGGACATAATGTCTAAAAGGGACCAGTTTTTTAAGAATAGAATTAGAATAGAGAGTGCTAGAGTTATAGGGTCAAATAAAGATGGATGAGTTGTGTTTTTAGACGATTCTAGAAGATGGCTTAAGATTATATTTAATAATATTTAACTGTCATCAGCAGAATGATGACACAAATTCTATTTCAGCTGTAAAGCAGCTCTTAAATGACAACAATTTTATATTTTTTATGTCATTAAAACGTGAAACTGTGAAGCTGCTTTGAAACAATCTGCACTTTATAAAGCGCTATAGAAATAAATGTAAAAACAGTTATTGGTGATATGTGATACAGTTTAAAATATATATTTTCAGGGAGAAAATGGCTAGGAAACTCATTGAATTAAATATGATAGTGGAAAAATAAAATTGTTTTCATGTCTACTCCAATAATATGTGTTCTATTTTCAGCTTTTGAAACAAGATGGAAACTAATTTTAAAGACAAGAGAAGAAACATAATTTATCATAAGTTGATAAACTGACTAAAAGGCACTGTAATAAATCTGAAGTATTTCCAGATTAGAACTGTGGAAAAACTTTTTTATGTTACGTTGTCCTTGTGTCACATTAAACATAGTAAGTTCAAGTATTTCATTAATATTGCACAGTACTTAAATGTATAATTACACTGTAACAAGGACACCTTAAAATAACATGTAACACATTTATTGTTTACTTAAGTGATGTAACACTGTTACATGTAACTAGATACTCCCCAACACTGCCATCTGTAAATCTTTTAAAAAATATTAAATATTAAAATTTTAATTTTAATCAGAAAAATTACAGAAACCCTTGATCATAACAAGAAAAATAAAGTATGTCCAAAAACTTTTTTTCTCTCTTTTGGAATAAAAGTAAAATACCCTTCCAATACCCTTTGGGGAGGAAAAAAAGTTTTTTGTGGAGAAAAAAATCTGAGACAAAGAAATCTTAGGACTTTTGCTTAGCAAGGGCGTAGATTACGCGGACTTTTATCATCACGGAAATTCGTCCCCCGCACTTTTTCGGGAAAATATGTGTTCGTATAGAGGTTTTCAAGAGCTGGTGTGGATAAATATATATTTAAACTCAAGGAGACATGATTGTCTGCGCATGACCTGATGTTTTTTTTGTCGGACCCAGAAGGCGAGATGAACATCACAGAGCGCTAAACTCTCCTGCAGTGTTTGTTTCATTCACACTTAAAGCCGGGGGGCGCTCTCGCGCAGAAGGTAATATCAGGAAACTCCTAATATGGACAATAGCATCGGTTTTCGGTTTTGTTTTTTTCAAGTCCAAAAAAATCTCCAGCAGGTGATAAATAAAGTATATGAACAAGTGCTAATTGACAGCATTTATTTCAGTATATAAACTATTCTACCTTATTATGTGATAAAAAGTGTTTGTAGTATAGGCCTATAAACAAATCATTATTATTTGTTATTGTCCAACAGTTATAGATTTCTAAGCCAATTAAAAGCTAGATATTTGAGAAAAATTCAGAAATAATTCTGATATTCTGATTTGCTGCTAAAAAAACTAACAAAAATAAAAAAACCTTGTATTATGATTATGTTAAAAACAGCTGAGTATAATTTTTCAGGTATCTTTGATGAACAGAAAGTTCAAAAGAGCTGCTTTTATCTGAAATAGAAATCTCTTGCCTTTATCATCACTTCTTTTACAAGTATTAATTTCTATCATTTATTTAACAAAACAACAAAAAAAATATACTGACTAAGATTTTTGGGATAGTTTTTTTCTCTCCCTCTCTCTCTCTCTCTCTCTCTCATATTGTGATTCAGGGCTTCCATAGAAAATAATATGTACATAAACACAATAAGTGATTCACTTTTAAACAGATTGCCTTTTACCATTGTCTTTCAGGTTTGATCAGATTCGAAGACAAATGAGAAGAAACCTTCTTGAGAAAAACCAAACGGAATGTATTTATAAATGAAATCCTGTGGTAATTTCTCTTCTTTATCTTTAACAATACAAAATCAGTGTTTCCTTCAGGTATCTATCAGTGGTTGAGGATGTCGGTTGTTGAATGGCACCTGTTGCACACCTGTGAGATCTCAAACATCAGACGACCTCACACACATCACCTCCATCAATCTTAAAGCAGGTATATGTGTGTAAACATTAGACTTCACACAGCACGGCTATAAATGTTTGAACAGATTAGAAACGTGTGTGTGATGTGTGTTGGAGAGCTTGTTCTACAGATTCATTTGTGAAGGTAAACAAGAGAAAAAACGAGACGAGTCCAGTGTGTGTCAGAATGTGATTTAAAACGCTCACAGAACACCACATCTTATCTATTTGCATAAAAAGATGTTTTTCAAAGAATGAAATTGTTAATGAATTATTTGTAATTCGGGTTCTGGAGGAGACAGACGGAGGAACGGGGAAGCAGCGGGTGGCTCGTCAGCAGCTGTTAAAGCTCACACGAAGAACTGAAGCCATCTGTGAGTCTGAACAGTGTGAGTCTGTCAGTCACCGTTCAGAACCGGAACAGAACCGCACGCAACAGTTCTGAGAGTCACACCCTCAACAGACACAATCAGACACATCAGACATGCAAAATATAACTACCTGTTACTAACACTGTACAAAAAACTCTCTTTAGAGCCACCCTTCAGCCTCACAGCCTTTGACAGTCTTCAGTGTTTCTAAATTTGAACACCTTGGCTACAGCTTCACAACACCCTAACAACTGCACAGCAATACCTTGACAACAGCATCACAACACCCTGACAACAGCATCACAACACCCTGACAACAGCATCACAACATCCTGACAACCGCCCAGCAACACCTTGACAACAGCATCGCAACACCCTAAAAACTGCATAGCAACACCTTGACAACAGCATCACAACATCCTGACAACCGCACAGCAACACCTTGACAACAGCATCACAACACCCTAACAACCCCACAGCAACACCTTGACGACAGTATTGCAAAATCCTGACAACCGCTCAGCAACACCTTGACAACAGCATCGCAACATCCTGATGAGCGTGCAGCAACACCTTGAAAACTGCATAGCAACACCCTGACAACAGCATTGCAACACATTAACAACATCATAGTAGCACCGTGACAACTGCACAGCAACACCTTGACACCAACATAGCAACATCCTGAGAACACCATAGCAACACCTTGAAAACTGGATAGCAACACCTTGACACCCACACATGGTTTTAAACTCTGAGCCTAATCTTGAAAACCACATAGCAACATCTTGACAACTGTATCACAACATCCTGACAACCGCACAGCAACACCTTGACAACAGCATCGCAACACCCTAAAAACTGCACAGCAACACCTTGACAACTGTATCACAACATCCTGACAACCGCACAGCAACACCTTGACAACAGAATCACAACACCCTAACAACCCCACAGCAACACCTTGAAAACTGCATAGCAACACCTTAACAACAGCATAGAAGCACCATGACAACTGCACAGCAACACCTTGACACCAACATAGCAACATCCTGAGAACACCATAGCAACACCTTGACAACTGGATAGCAACACCTTGACACCCACACATGGTTTTAAACTCTAAGCCTAATCTTGAAAACCACATAGCAACATCTTGACAACAGCATTGCAAAACCTGATGATCGCACAGCAACACCTTGACAACCACAAAGCAACACATTTAAAATGGGACAACAACATCTTAAAAACCACATAGCAACACCGACATTCCCCAAACAATCTACATAGCAACACCTTTGACAACCACACAGAAAAAACAACAATACCCTGACAACCATGGAAGCAGCTCTTGGTTTTCACACGCGTGTCAGTGTCATAAACCTGAGCCAATGTCTTCCAGAAAAAAAGCCTTTTAAACGGTTGATGGAAAAAAGCCTCCATGCCTCGAGTTCACATTAGCCACGGTCCTAAAGGGACGGGACGCCGTTGCTAATTCAGTTTTTAGAACAATGCATCCCGTTCCCATCACAGCCTGAGAAAGAGCTTCATAAATGAAAGAGGAGAGCAACAGAAATCAGCTTCTCGGAGTAACGGCATGAATAATGTGCATATTAGAGGATGTTATTGCTGCTTTTTACTGTCCACCCGAATAATGAATTTATCACTTTATGGCAAAATCCATAATGGAATTACATGAAGGTGTTGTGCTGAGAAGTCATTACAAACTGAATTATTCGTCTCTTTGCGTCTCTCTTTCTCTCTGAGTGATGCTGTGTTTGTGGCCTCGGTCGTGACGGCCCTCACTGACGCCTGCAGCACAATCAGACCAACGATTATTAATATTTCTGTGCTCCTCTCTTCTCCTCTCTGGTGTAGCTTTATGCAGCTCTTCTGGTTTGATCTGCTCCTGGTAAAACTGAGCCTCAGGTCTGTTCTGATGCAGAAATACACACACAAACACAAACACAATATACAATAAACCATCTGATCGTATCATGCTCATAATGGCTTCCTGTCGGTCTCTACTGTCTATACAAATACAGGCAAAAATACATCAAAATATATGTAAATATTTTTAAACAACTATAATTATAATATAAAAACTAGATTTTTATAAATATGTCATTATTTTTAATACTATATTAAGGAAATATTATAATATAAAAATGCCAAAAATCTATCTTTAAATACATGCATGTAAATAATTTAGTATTACATAAATTAATATAAAAATATAATAATCAAGCCTCTTCTGTTCTATAGAAATTAAATGCTAAAATATCAAATATTAATGAATAACTATTGACATAAAAAGATATAAATATATATAGAAAATAAATATGTGTGTCTATATTAATATATTATTAACAATATACCTATATCTTAATGCATGTTATTAATATATATATATATATATATATATATATATAATATATAATAATCTATTTTCTAAAATTAATATAACATCCAGATGTTTCTTTGACAGACCCCCATATTGCAAAATCGATTCCTGGCAGTAGTGAAGTATCAGTGTGGGTGTGTGGGCTGATTTGTGTCTGAGCCGCAGGTTTATTATGTGCTGAAGTTAATATTATTGATATTAGGAGAGGAAAGACCCTCGATCCGTGACAGATGTGTTTCATTTGAGGAGAAACGCTCGATGTCTTCCGTCATTACGGAGAGAGCTGAAGGCTGTCCTTCTGTTGAAGAGACTCGGATCAGCTGTTCAAAAGAAATCTGGCCGGATTTTGGACAAAAAATTGGTAAAATTTGAAGAAGAAAAAAAATCTGATTTTCTGTTTGCTTTTGATCTGGATTGAATCCTCAGTTTGTGTTGTTTAAAACATTTTAGTGAAATTTTGGTCCAAAAAAACACAAAACAAACTGAATTATTCTGATTCCGGCAGATTTTTGTTTTCCCATCACCATGTCCCTTTAGGGGCTCCGTAGAGCACTAATCCAGATTCTGAAGAAGTGTGTATCTGGATCAGGGTGATCCAATCCAATTTTGCTTTGAAAAACCGACACAGAAATAAGATCCTAGATCTCCAGAAACAGATGATCGTGATCCAGACTGAAGTGTGTGAAGGACCTGCTCCTGGTGTGTGTTTGAGGGAGATCTGTGAGTGTCTGGTTAGCAGCTCGCGCTCACATTACTCTTCATTACGAGCGAGTCGAAGTACAGCGCACTCGCGTCTCTCACCACAAACTCAAATTTATTGAGCTGCCTGACTCCTGCTAATTGAAAGAAATTGTGTGTCTGTTTGTGTTCCAGGGGCTTTGAGGAGCAGTGTGTGGCACGAGGATGTGTGAGGAGCAGTGGCTCGTGAGCGCCACCTACAGACCGCCGGATGCAGGACAAACACACTTATTATCAATGATTAGAGTAATGCTTATAAATACCTTTTCAAAAAGCTACACATTTTTACCTAAAGAGTCCATTTTGGTACCTTAATAGTAGCCTATATATCAGTGTAAAAAGTGTACCACTCCAGTGACAGCTTTTGTACATTTATTTGCTGAGTTTTCAAAAAAAAAAAAAAAAAAAAAAATATATATATATATATATATATATATATATATGTATATGTGTGTGTGTGTGTGTGTGTGTGTGTGTGTGTGTGTGTGTGTGTGTGTGTGTGTGTGTGTGTGTGTGTGTGTGTGAGTGTATTGTAAACAGGGACCTCAATACAGTATATTTTTGAAATTTAAAAAAAATGTTAGGTTCATTTCTAAATTAAATTCAGGGGCAAGAAAAAATATTTCTTAACATACCCTACTTTTAGGCTTCATTCATTTTTTTATAGAAATGTGTTATATGTTCATGTTATAGTCAACAAATAAATATTTTTGTCAAATGTGACATGTAAATGTCTTTTGTTAGATTGAAAAATATAATATAAATATATTTTAAAATAATTGTATATTTATATATATATATATATATATAAACACACACATATATGTACATTATATATATATATATATATATATATATATATATTTATATATATATATATATATATATATATATATATATATATATATATATACCTGTATATATACATGTACATAATGTATTTATGAATAAATATATCTTAAAATTGTCAATAATTTTTTTACAGTTATTTATATTTTTCAAATGTAGAAAAAAAGTGTATTTATACATACATACAGCGGTCTATATATATATGTGTGTGTGTGTGTGTGTGTGTTTGTTTGTGTGTGAATATATAATAAAATACAAAAAAATATATTACAAAAATATTGTAAAAAAAAAAATTTAAGAAAATGTATTTACACACACACACACACACACACACACACACTTATATAAATATATTATGTTTTTTTTTTTTTTGACAAATCTCAGTAAATAAAAGCACAAAAGCTGTCACTTTTTCTTACATTGCTGTATGGGATATATATATACTGCTTTAACATCAAATTCATAGCAATGAACAGGAATAGTAAGGATGTAAACTTCCTCGAATATGAGACCAGCTCAAACTCTGCAGTAAAGCAGCTCTACAGAAGGCGCTCGTGTCATTATTCGGAGCTGATCTGACCGTGTGGAGTCAGTGGCTCATGTTTGGTGTTGATTAGTGACCTGTGTGTGGAGCTGGTCTGCGGTCAGTGATGCTCATGTGGCTGTATGAATGAAACGCAGCCTGAGACGAGACGAGCAGAAACACACACACCCCAAGCTGTCAGAAAACACTGACACGGCTGTGCCTTTCTTCTGCGTCTGCTCTCTTCCTCTGTCAGCACTGGAACACCTCGCGTCTCCAGCACTGAACACTCACAATAATTGCCTGGTTCAGTATTCACCATCAAATCTGCACAGAAACACACTGAAGAAGACTTTGTGGAAAAATAAATAACTCGTCCTGTAAGAGTGGCACATTCAGAATCAGCTGTGTGTGTGTGAGTGTGTGTGTGTGTGTGTGTGTGTGTGATGCACAGAGAGAGATGAATATGGAGAGATGATATGACAAACTGAAGGGAAGGTGGACGAACAGAGCTATCTGTTTGAAGTGTGTGATTCTTTTGATCATGTTTATAAACACAGGAATGTGATCAGTGGCTCGTCCACTAACGATCCTGTCCTTTCAGATGATCACGACACTGTTTAGATTATAACCAAAAATAAAAAAAAATTTTCTTCTTACTTGGTATTTCTGTTTTGTTTTCCAGTAGTACACATATCAAAAATGTCCTAATTCTTTGGAAGAACAATGACTTAAGATTTAAAGTCTTATTTTCTGGGAAATGTATCAAAATGAAGTGAGTTTATGATTAAAAACTAAAATGAATATCTGTCGATAAAGAATAAAAACATATTTGAATTAGGCTGATTTTCTGACTCCACTGGAAGATGTTTGTTCTTGATTTAATCGTAAACCTTTTAATACTGTCTTTAAAAAGAAGACTTCGTATCTCCAGTAAATGTATCTTGATGTAAGGTGTAAACAGAGAACACACTGCTTTATCTCTGGACACTGAACAGCCGTGTGTGAGGTTTCACTCGAACGCTGGATGTTGTTGAGGCTGATGAGAGTCCTGCTGTGTTGTCTGTGATCTGCTGAGTGAAGTGAGCTCACGTGGCTCGGGTCGTCTTCAGATATTCGGCGTACAGAGGCAGGTCTGGCGACCCCTGGTTCATCAGCGCTGGACACACTGACCGTCTGCCGGATGAGACTCTCCTCACTGAACGTTTGTGCTCCTCAGACAGCGGCTCCCAGGAGTCAGAGAGCGTCCGGATGAGCAGCGCTGCAGCGATCACTGTCACCATCTCAACATAGCCACGAGGGCCATACAGGGGACACACACACACACACACACACACACGACTGTAATGAGCCTCACAGGACCAGCCTCCTGTCCTCACACACACACACACACACACTCACTCACACACACATACACACACTAACACACACTCAGTCACTCACTCACTCACACACACACACAAACACACACACACTCACACACACACACTCACACATACACACATATACACACACACTAACACACACTCAGTCACTCACTCACTCACACACACACACAAACACACACACTCACACACACACACACACACTCACACATACACACATATACACACACACTAACACACACTCAGTCACTCACTCACTCACACACACACAAACACACACACTCACACACACATACACACACTCACACATACACACATATATACACACACACTAACACACACTCAGTCACTCACTCACTCACTCACACACACACACAAACACACACACACTCACACACACTCACACACACACACTCACACACACTCACACACACACACTCACAAACACACACACACTCACACACACATACACACACACTAAGTCACTCACTCACTCACACACACACTCCCACACACACACTCACACACACATACACACATATACACACACACTAAGTCACTCACTCACTCACACACACACACAAACACACACACACTCACACACACACACTCACACACACACACACACTCACTCACATTTAAAAACACACACACACACACACTCACACATACACATACACACACATACGTTCACACACATACACTCACACTCACACATGGACAAACTCACACAGAGACACATATACACACAAACACACACTCACAAACACACACACACACATTTAAAAACACACACACACTCACGTTTACACAAACACACTCACGTTTACACAAACACACTCACACACACACACACACATGGACAAACTCACACAGAGAGACATATACACACACTCTCACACTAACACACTCTCACTCACACACTTACACACACACACACAGACACAGGTGAGGGAGACACAGGTGCTCACACACACACACACACGGATGCTTCAGTGTCTCTGCAGACTGTAAATGAATCACATGTATAATGGACAATGTTCTGAAACACAGACACTAGCACTGCACATGCAGAGTTAGAATACAGGGAGTAGAATGCTATTTTATCATTCTCTTCATGAATTTGAATGTCATATACGGCGTTCAAATAATCATCTGAGATGCAAGATTAATACTGCAAATATAAAACTGAGCATAAGTGAACCAGGAGTCATTAAATCAGCAGTAGTAACTATGATATATGACGTTCAGTCTTCTTTGACGTAATAAATCTGCTTCAATCACACATGGAGGAATATTAATATTGTGATCGGAGCAGAATAATGATGATCAAACACTGACATCTGCTGGAGACTGAAGGTACTGCGACTCGATGTTTGTAAAGTGTGGAAACTGAAGAACTGTTTTTCAATGCAACTGTGTTTTGTATAATTAATTTTGGGTGAACTCAGCCTTCAACATTTTTTTTCTCCCATGCAGTATTGCACAAGAGTTTTGGGTGATATCTCAGAAATATCAATCTCAATTCTGGCCACTAGAGAGCGCTGCTGATATACTTTTCTCAGTATCTCAAGGAAGATATTTTATAAACTTCCTACAGTAAATATATCAGAACTTAATGTTTGATTAGTAATATTCATTGCAAAGAACTTCATTTGAACAACTTTAAAGATGATTTTCTCAATATTTAGATTTTTTTGCTCCCTCAGATTCCAGATTTTCTAATAGTTGTATCTCAGACAGATATTGTCCTCCGAACAAACCACACATCAATGAGAGATCATTTATTCAGTTTTCAGATGATGCATTTAAAATATATATTTATATATATAAACCCTTATGACTCCTGCTTTAGGGTCACATTTATGCATTAAAAACACCAACAACAACATTTAGTCCTTATAGGGCAAACATTTTATTATAGAATTAAACAGCCTAATATAACATTGACTTGTCAATAATAAATCACACAATGAGATTGTCAATATAATTAACAGTCAAAGTCCAAAATTGTCCTGAAATCTCCCAAAAAGCCCGTCTGATAGATCTGATGAACATTAGTGTAAAGTAAATCAATTAAACTGTCTTAGAATAAGACAAACCTGCACATTACAGCACTTCATTAACGCTTCATCTTAGAAAAGTCACAGCTGATAAAATCACTGTCAACAGACTTCACATAACTGTGACTGTAGAGCGTCAAACTAACAAACAATCATGAAAGTCTTCACAGCGTTCACATCGGTCTTCTGTCTGCTCTGGAGAAGCGCTGGAGGAGTTAGTGTCACGAGTGGAGCGGACAGACCAGCTTATGGACGGTTTGGACCGGCTCTGAAGAGTCCCGTCCTCCGGAGGTGTCTGACGATCAGAGGAACACACACCAGCGTGATGCTGATCCGCAGCGGAGCGAAGAGCTTGTGCACGGCGTACGCTAACACAAACGTACTGGTGCCAGCAGCCAGCCGCGACTGAACCACAGACTCACTGAAGCCCAGCTTACACAGCAGAGCCGTCACGTCCAGCCCGCTGGAACACACACACACACACACACACACACACACGGCTTGATGAATGAGACCGTTTGGGTTTTGGGGGGATTAAAAAAGGAGTGATTTTTAATCATTGGAGGGTGATTGCGTTTACACACTGCTAAGATACATTTATATCCAAACAGACACCATTTAAAAGTGAATTATGCATTCAGTGTCTCCTTTAAAATTAAAATATTATAATCTGGAAAGTCTGAGAGTAATCAGAGTTGAGTGATGCACTACTGTGGCCTGTTTGAAAATTATTTACGGTTGAAAACATTAGAGATTTCAAATCAAATTAAATCAGTTACATTAATAAAGTAACTGAAATAGTTACACGACTTGTTACATTTTAAGTTGAGTAACTTTTATAACTGTAACCTGTTACATTTCTAAAGTAACCTTCCCAACACTGATTAGAAGTCACTTCAGATAAAAGCATCTGGTAAATTATTGAATGAATGAATGTAAACGCAATGAAGTCCAACAGGCAGTGCATTAGTGATTTAACCACAGTTTGAAAAAAAAAAAAAAAACGTATGAAACACTAAATATAAAAAATGTAACAAAAAATTTAACAAAAATTTATATTTTTATTTATATATATATATATATATATATATATATATATATATATATATATATATATATATATATATTTTTTTTTTTTTTTTTTTTTTTTTTTTTTATTAAAATATTAAAGTTATTCAGCTTGTTGCCATGGCAAAACTTTTTATTTTAATTCAGTTTGAGTAAAGTAAAAGTGAAATAAAAACTGTATAGAAATCTACAATTCTACAAAATTACTCAAAATAAAATTAAAATAGAAAACCGAAAAATAAAAAATATCAACAAAAACTATAATAGTCTTGCAATGATACTAAAACACTGTATCAAATAAAATCATTACATTAATAATAATCTGTGCAAGTTATTAACTAAACTGAAGTTGATTTACAGCTTTGGTATATTAGTACAGAACATAACCATTTGTACTCGATTTTTGTAATTGATTTTTAAGAAAAGCGTTATATAGTATTAAAGAAATAATTAGGAAAAGATAAAACAATGTGACAAGTGGCACACATTCTGTCAGAAAATGAATTTGCATAGATATATACACTATAAAGAGAAGTGTTTCCTTCTAATGAACAGGTTGGACTACTTTAGTCATTTCCAGAAGTACGGTGATGGAGAATAAGAAGCATACATCTGCCTAGAATATCATTAGATGCTTTAACTTTAAGATTTGTATTCATGGAAATGACTGAAGTAGTCGAACCCGTTCATGAGAAGGGGGTACCAATACTTTTGTCTTTATAGTGTATTGGATTACATGCAGTTTACTGTTTTGTTAAACAAATGAGTCTGACCTGGATATGGCGAGGTAGCACATTCCCAGAGAGATGAGCGAGATTCCGATGTGGAAACAGACTCCGACGGCGCCGTACTCCTTAAACACCTTCCTGAGCTGCTGCGTCTTACTGGGCTCCTCACCTGACCTCTGACCTTCAGCGCCGGACACAGATGACACCTGATCCTGCAGAGACACCAAAGATTTCATCAGACTACAGAGATGAATCAGGCCTGCGAAAGCTGCTAATGACCTCACTGGGAGGAGCTTAACAGAACCACAACCAATCAGAATGCAGGAGCTCTGGAGTGACTCACACAAGAGCCAATGAGTGCAGTGCAGTGAGGATAAACAAATAAAACCCTGCAGCACAGGAGCAGTCATCAGTAACACAGGTGTGTTTGTAGAAATACACAACAATACATTGTATGAGTCACAATTATACATTTCTCTTTTATGTCATTTTGTATCTCAGACAAATATTGTCCTCCGAACAAACCACACACACATCAATGGAGAGATCATTTATTCAGCTTCAGATGATGCACTAATCTCAATAAAAATTAAAAAATGACCCTTATGACTGGTTTTGTGCTCCAGGGACAGAAATACAGATCAGTTGGAATGACAGAACTAACTTTAACTCTGATCGTGGAGTGGAAGTAGATTTGTCCGTCACAAGAAGTTCAGAATCCAAACACTGGAGAAGTCAATGAGAAGTGTGTTTACTCGACAGATCAGTGTGTGTGTGTGTGTGTGTGTGTGTGTGTGTGTGTGCTGGTGACAGACAGCTCTGGTTATATTAACCTGTGAGCCACAAACATGACCTAACACAACCTCCAACAACACAAAGAACACGGCTTTCATCGCCATAGAGACGTGCGTGTGTGTGCGTGCGTGTGTGTGAGTGTGTGTGGCAACACGCCAGTGCTTAAACTGACACAGTGCTGTGTTGTGTGAGATAACAGTGTGTGAGGCACGCAATCTACTGTGTGTGTGTGTGTGTGAGTGTGTGTGAGAGAGAGAGAGTTGTTGTTATGTTTTGTAATATTGTATGTGTATAATGCTTTGGTAATATCACAGTATATGTAAACAATCAGGCCAATAAAGTTCTTTACAGCTGAAAATGAAGCAGCTAGAAATCCGCTGAAGAATGTTTCTGAAGAAAGACATGATTAACCTTCAGACACCCTCTCGTTAAATCAGCCTGAGGTCAAACAGACTCTATATGAAGTTTGCAACACTGCCTTAGAAACCAGAGGAGTGTGTGCAACTCTAAATGAGTTTGTATGAAGTTAAGTAGAATTTCTGAAGCTAAAGCCAAAGGAAGGAAGCAGACATCGTGTGAAGGTCATGTGTGAACCTTGACCAGGAAACAAACACTAACTAACCCGCTGACCCCAACACACACATCCAGCAGTCAAAGACTAGTGCTTCTCACACACACACACACACACACACACACACAGAGAGAGAGAGAAAGCAGAAGAGCAGCGTCATCGGGAATGATCTGCATCTAGTTTGACAGAACAGTGAAAGTGAAAGATGATGAACTAGATCAGCTGTTGAAGTAGAACCAGTCAAACCAGTCAATGCAAACCCGATGAGAAGCGGAGAACCCAGCAGCATCACCACAGCATCTCAACCCACACGGGTTCTGCAGAACACAGAGTCCAGGAAGAGTTTCTGGATCCGGACAGAGAGTACATCACAACAGTAAACCCCGAGCTGAGAACACATGATGATGATGATGATGTAACACAAGCGTTCTGCACACCAGTCTAGAACCCGCTGGATCCACCTCAGGGCTGGAGGAGATATTAATAAACCACTAATAAACAACAACAGTTCCATCAGAACTCCAGAAGAGTTGACGTACCGTTTGCGTCACGTTAGCGGCGCGTTCGTCCTGCGTCTTCCCGGGCGTCGTGGATGATCGTCGGGACTGGATCGCGACCGGAGCTGAAGAACGAACGGATAGAATCGACTCGAGTTCACGGAGTTTGAGGACGCTCCGATCGCCGGTCCTCGCGTCGCTGTACTCGCGTCGCGGCGCGTCAGCGTTCAAAGCGAACACCGCCATTCGCGCGTGAACACCGAGATCCAGCGGCGATCCGAACGGAGTCGTGTCGTGCGACCGGAATGGAACGGCTTTGCTTGCCGTTAATCTCCGGTAAACACGAGAGCAGCTGTAGTTACGCACTGCGCGGCTCGGTAACGCTACTTGCAGACGCTGCAGTAATAAAGCCGCTCCAGACGCGTTCCTCCGACAGAGAAACATCGCTCCGACATACATAGACGAGAATAACGCGTGATATGAACCGAGCGCGAGCGTGAAGAGCCTCAGTCAGCGAAGACCCGCCTCCCTCCGTTCAAAACACACTCACGCGCACTGAGAGCGTTCTAACGCGGTCAAGTTCAAATGAGAGTTGCGTCACACGCGAGCATCAGCAGGTGCAATGAGTGCTTGAGTGGTCGAGGGAGGGATTACCCCAAAATAAGCACAAGATGAAGTCAAGATACATTTTTTATTGGAATTATGGGCCCCGTTTGCTCCAAATACATCTGTGCTGTTCCTGACTGCTCGTGAGCTCCAGGGTCACACGTGATGTGAGAACAGTATAGGGCCTGTGGGAAGGGAACACCTGTTTTTAAGAAAAATGTAATTATATGTTCACATTTTTTTTACTCAAACATAGTTTGTGGGGTAAAACTAAATTATTCTGTTCTGAACATCAAATGCTTTGTTTTTCATTCATATGCATTCTAAACAGCTGGTTAGATAGAAATATTTGGACTTAAAAAATACATAATGTTAGCAGCACTTGCTGTAGCTAACCAGTTAGCATTAGCTAACAACATTTTTCAAATATAATTTTGTAATTCATAATAACTGATTATATTATTTTTAAATTTTAAGATCAAGCTGTAAATTGAATTGCTGAATTGCCCCATTGGTACAAATGTAATTTATTTAAAAAAAAAATATGTAATAACAAGAAAACTTTGGATAATTTTCATATTTGGCTTCTAATTTATGTCATTGTCACCAAAACTATGATGATTTCTGAACACATTGAACTTATGTGTAACTTTATCCAAGTGCTGTTTCATGAGCAGTGTTGTGGAGTAACTGTTACATGTAACAGAATAACGCCTTTAATTTGAAAATAAATAAATGGGGAACACTTTTTATTTGAAGGTGTCCTTGTTACACATGTTACATGTACTTCCTAATATAATAACAATAAATTATGCATAATTACATGCAAGTAGCCCTAAACTAAACCCTAAGTACATTTAGTTAATTAATATTACGTGTATAATTACACTGTCATCTTCAAATAAAGTGTATCTAATAAATGTAACTAGTGTAACTATCAGTTACAGTTACTGAGAAACAAATGTGTATATTAAATTACTTATGAAAATGTTAACGATTACAAAGGGGACAACATCTGAATTTTTCACACACACCCACATAAATAGTTTACTTTTTTTTCTATAAAATGAGACGCTAAAGAGTTTCAGGAGTTTAGGACACATGCTCGTTCCATGACTGTTTCATTTCCTTTTTGGGTTTATGTGGGTTATATGCTTTATTTTTAAAAATAACAAGGCATTTTTTCCACAATGCCAGTGTTTCTATGTAAAGTTAATATAAAAAGAAACTGCCCAGGAGTGAACCTGAGCCCAGCTCAGAGCCAGCATCAGTGAAGCTGCGGAGGACATTAAGAGCAGTGCACTGACTGAATGAATTCTGCGTCATACGTGTGTCCACAGGATGTGGTGAAACTTTCTTTCCTCATTTAAATAGTTTGCAGATCTGTGACACTTCACCTGCTGACTGAAGCTGAAGGACAGACTGAGAGAGTCGTGAGAGTCACACACCTGATGAGATCTGTGCTTCATGCATGAATCAGATGATGATCTCTGATCAGTGGAAAGAGTCAGTCACTGTTTGTTCGGTCGAAGCGGCTCAGAGCAGGAACCGAGGCGGCTGAGTCAGTGCATAATACAGATGATCATGCTTTACTCCCAAATATTCTGACCATTGTTCCTGATTTAAACTTTGTTTAAATCATCATCATGTGTCTGGATGCGTCTGAATTTATTTACTTCCTTCTAAAGTATAAATCCTCTTAAAAATCTTGTTTTTAAATTAACCTATACCTGCCTAGGTAAATAAAGGTATAATAATAATTACTTTTATTATTAATAATGTTGTTGTTGCTGCTGCACATATGGCAAAAATACAAATTAGTTGCAAAAATATATTTTAAATATATGCTTAATATATGCTGTGAGCAGAGCAGCTCATTGAAATTTATTTCTGAAATTTACAGGAAATATACTTCGTTTCAACCTTCATAAACCAAAATATATTTCTGAATGTATTTCTGGGGCAGGAAAATGCATTTTCTTGGACTGAAATATATAGAGGACAAAATATATTTTAATATTTATGTTTTAACCAAAATGTATTGGTCTAAAAATGTATTTCTGTAAATATATTTCATGTAACTATTTAATTTTGTAAATATGTCTTAGCAAATATATATTTTTGGCCATTTCTTGTATGTTTTTTTTTCCAAATGTGCAACGTGCAAATATATATATTTAAAATTATATAAACAAAATTGCCAAAATATATTTTTTAAATAAATTTAAAATTAAAATACATTATTTTAATAAATATATATATATATATATATATATATATATATATATATATATATATATATATATATATATATATATATATATATATATATATATATATATTTATGCTTAAAATATTTATTCATTTTTTGATGCATGGGTGCTAATTTATTACTGTTCCAAACTATTCCAAAAGTAAGATTTTTTGAAAAGAGTCTTTCATGCTCACCAAGGCTGCATTTATTTGATAAAAAATACAGTAAAATTTGTGAAATATTATTCTATTGTAAATCATCTGTTTCCTGTGTGATTCTCTGTTAAAGTGTAATGTATTTCTGTATTTTCAGCATCATTCCTCCAGTCTTCAGTTTCACATGATCTTCAGAAATCAGAATAATATGATCATTTACTGCTCAAGAAACATTTCTGAGTATTATCAATGTTAAACAGTTTTGCTGCACAATATTTTTGTTGTAAAAATGATCGGCGTTAAACTCCTGCTAGAAACAATGTGTGTTTGATGGAGCAATGCTGACAGATAATTATTCAAAATAATGAGCTGAAAATCCTTCCTGTATTGTTATGAATGTCTTACACAAGCTTGAACATAAAGCTCTGTTGGGCAATCAAACTAACTTGAACTCTCACACTCATTAAGCAATAAAACCCCATCAGATCACAATCATCACATTTCACAATCAGATCGGTGTAAATCAAAGATTATAAGAACACTACGAAAGAAGGATGCAGAAGCGTTAGCTGAGATGTCAGTGCATGATGACTGATGTGCATGTTATTTTCTGTTTTAGCAGAAGCTTTTATCCACAGAACAAACACAAGCTCAGACGCATTGAATGAAGGAATGTTCAGAGTTTGAGGCGTGAGGAACTCGTCTGCTCGGGTGGAGTTCAGGAGATTACTCCACCATCCAGCTTCAACCACACACCAGAATCAATGATAGGAAACGTCCGGATGGAGTCACACCCTCCACCCAGAGCTGCTCCGTCAGATAGAGGAGCTTCAGAGTGTGTGTGTGTGTGTGTGTGTGCGTGTGCGTGAGTGAGTGTGTGTGAGTGTGTGCGTGTGTGAGAGTGTGTGTGAGTGTGTGCGTGTGTGAGAGTGTGTGAGTGTGTGCGTGTGTGAGAGTGTGTGTGTGTGTGAGTGTGTGCGTGTGTGAGAGTGTGTGTGAGTGAGTGTGTGTGTATGTGTGTGTGTGTGTGTGTAACATCCCCCTCCTCCACATTCACTCCCGCTGTGTCTTTGTTGATCTGTTCAGTAACTCTTGTTCCCTACTGAGTGTTGTTTTTCTCCTCTGTTTGAATCGAAGACAAGCAAAGAAAACAGAGTTATTTTTCTCCTTCGCTGAGTTTGAGTCTGTGCTGGATTCATCTATACTCACAGAAACACGTCAAGAGAAGATTAATAAACCAATATTACAAGATATTAAACTCTAAATACTGCAATCCAATAGTTTAGATCAATTAAAGCTTTAAAAGAACAGCATTTATTTAAAGCAGAAATCTTTTCTAACAATATTTTTTACTACTAACTACAATCTAACCATCACTTTTTATCAATTTAATGCACATGTGCTAAATAAATTATTGAATGCTAAATAAAAATTACTGACCCCAAACTTTCGGACAGTAGTCCACAGAATTTCACAAGATTTCGGTTTTAAATAAATTCTGTTCTTTTAAAACGTTTTATTAAAGCATGCAGCAGGACTGTGTTCAACACTGATAATAATCAGAAATGTTTCTTGAGCAGTAAATCATCATATTATTCTGATTTCTGAAGATCATGTGACACTGAAGACTGGAGGAATGATGCTGAAAATACAGAAATACATTACACTTTAACACAGATTCACACAGAAAACAGATGATTTACACTAGAATAATATTTCACTATTTTTCTGTATTTTTTATCAAATAACTGCACAAGCAGAAGCCACTTCTTTTAAAAACATGACACATTTTCATAATTAACCCCCTTCATGCAATGAAATGTAGCTTTGTTCTGACAGTAACACGTCATATTTTAGCATCATATATATTAAATCTGAATGAAATGTCTAGTTTAAAGCAGACTGAATCAGTGTTTATCGGTGAGCACATGTGTGAGTGTTTTCTTCCTCATGGCTGGTTCTCTGCTGACTCACTGTGGCTCATCACTCGTCAGCAGACTCCAAACACGCTGATGATGCAATAATCACTTCCTTTACCCTCAGTCTGCACTTTCCACAAACACTCCCAGATGATCGATGATCACACGGAGCACCGATGACAGAGAAGGGGTACAAACTGATCAAAATATACAATTTATTGAAAACATGTTAATACAGCGATCAGTAGCTTCCAGTAAATTATAAAATCAGTAGTTGTGATGCTCTTCAGCCTTCATGCTCCTCAGTAGAAATGACAGCCGAACGAATGTGAACTCTATTCATATTTCAGTTTTTACATAACACTGTACGATCTGTTCTGTAATCACTCCTTTCCATCGTCTGAAGGAAACGCATTCCAGGCATATTTTAAATTCTTTCCCGCCTCTGAATGCAGAGTGTTGAGGAGTGGGCGGGGCTACAGGAGTGACGCTGAAACCTCATTGGCTGCTTCTGACGTCCATCACTCTGGAAGACTTTGGCACCGAGAGCAGAGCGTCACAATCGAGCGAATCCAACGACATAGATTAACCCTTCATAGAGAGCAGTATATGAAGGGTTCTGATCAACTCTTCCTTCATATTAACACATTAAGGTCATATTTCACATCAAAAGAACAAAAATATGTGACCCCGGAGCATAAAACCAGTCAAGGATCATTTCTTTTTAAATTGAGATGAATGCATCATCTGAAGCTGAATAAATGATCTCTCCAGTGATGTATGGTTTGTTCGGAGGACAATATTTGTCTGAGATACAACTATTAGAAAATCTGGAATCTGAGGGAGCAAAAACATCTAAATATTGAGAAAATCTTCTTTAAAGTTGTTCAGATGAATTCTTAGTAATGTATATTACTAATCAAACATTAAGTCTGATACATTTATGATAGGAAATTTATTAATATCTTGATGGAACATGATCTTTACTTAATATCCGAATGATTTTTGGCATCAAAGAGAAATTTATTTATGACTGCTTTTGTGTTTCAGGGTCACAAATTATTATTTTTTTTTTTCACCGTGACATTTTCATAAAATCTGACTTAAAATGCCTGTAAAATTACTATAATAGAAAAAAAAATGATACATTTAATTTGAGGTTTAAATGATTTAGCATTCATGCATCATGTTAGTATTTTACTGCGGTGCTGATTTAAATTAAATGAGTCCATTTTCCTGGTTTTTCTTTTTGTTTTGTTAAACCATTGTGAAAATAATGTCACGATGCAAAAAATATCACATGCAATAATGTTCTTGTGATGTGAGTGTGAAATGTGAGTTCATCTGGTCTTTATAACACTGTGATAGAAAAATACTGCTCCGTCCGTCCGTCTCCTCATCTCTCTGGAATACAATAAATAATCTTATAGAAGAGTCTCTCTATGCACATATACAAATAAATACTGTACAGGAGAGCGACGGCTGTACACTGGAAGTGAAACAGAGAAGCACAAGTCACACATTTAACCTGTGAAGCCTGAATGAGATCACTTCCTTCCGCTCTGAGAAGTTCCCGTTCCCGTTCCCCCTCAGGGTTCATCCCAAACACTTGGGGCCGAGTGAACGATCAGGAAAGTGAACTTGTTCTTTAAGTTCCTAGAACGGTGTGTGAAAGTGCCTTAAGAGACGCAGCAGCAGCTGTCACTCTTGGGATCCTCGTCTTCTATTGGCTGCTTGAACCTCAGCAGGGGCGGGTCTCCGCTGGCCGGCGTGAAGTAGACCGCGCTGCCATTGGACGAGACCTGAGGCATGCGTGGATCTTCTGGACGGGGATTGGTCGAGCCGTTTCCCAGGTGTCCGTTGAGCACGGGCTGTGTGAGGAGTTTGGCCGCGGAGCGCTGCTTCTTGAGTTCGGACAGTGTCTGCGCTTTGGGCTTGGGCTCCACGGCGGAGGGAGGAGGGTCGGGGTCACAGGGGTCAGGGGTCACGGGGTCACCGTTAGACACAGGCGACGCTGGAGTGCTGGAGATACAGCCGTTCTGTCGGCCGCCTTCCTTCAGGATCCCCAGCGCTCGAGGAACGTCGCCCGGCTGCGTCTGCGGAGACAAGGAGATCAAAACATCACTACGACTGGACTTCCTGTCAAATCACCTGATCGAAACACAAAAGTCTCATGGGCTTGGAATAACACAAGAGTGAGTAAAAGATGAGAGAAAGATTATATTACTGCTACTGATAAATTTTTACAGATATTACTGATTTTGATAACGATCATCTTTACTCAAGCTACTATTAAATGTGTATTTCTAAGAGACGTAAAAATATGATCAGGCAACACAACCCTGTTTCTGGATTTGAAACAATATTACTTATTAGAACATGTATATGTAATATAACATAATATACGCCTGGTCTCTTGATGGGGCACACACAGGTGGAGCTAAAGAACTGAATGTGATGACAGTAAGTGTGTGTAATGAGAGTGAGCAGGAGTGTGTTCCTCACCGAGCTGATGTTCTCCTGCTCAGACTCTCGCTCCTCTTCCTCTCGTCCTCCTCTCCACACGATGGCTTCGGTCTGATACTCCTTCCTGCAGAGATTGTGTCTGTCGGACAGACTCGCCCTGCGCACCACTTTCCTGCACACACACACACACAGAAGAAACCAGTGTGAGAACTCCTGAGTGACCACAGAACAACACACACCAGATTAAACAATGATATCATTCATTAAAAATGGAGCAGCTTTTGTTTGTTGATGTGTTTGTGAAGCTCCAGCAGGAGGTGTGTGTGTGTGTGTGTGTGTGTGTGTGCATGCATGCCTGCGTGCGTGTGTGAGAATCAGTGTAGTGTGTGTGAACCGCCATCAGGTGTCAGTGTGTGCATAATATTTGATTATATTTTGAGGACAAATTTGTTCCCAGAAGTAAAAAAAAAAAAAAAAAAAAAAATATTTAATCTAAAAATATATTAAAATATAAAGTAGTTATTTAAAATAAAACATATTTCACAATATTACTCCAGAAGAAAAGAGACTTCCTTAAAAAAAACTGTTCAAAAACATTTTACTGGTAGTGTATGATGAAAAGATAACTGAGGAAACATGAACATGTGCAGTGACCAGCACCGGCCAGCAGGTGTCAGCACTTATATATACATTTATACGTCTGTGTGTTTGTGTGAGTGTGTGTGTCTGTGTTTGTGTGTGTGAGTTAGTGAGTGAGTGAGCTAGTGAGTGTGTGAGTGAATGAGTGTGTGTATTTGTGTGTGTGTGTGTGTGTGTGTGTGAGTGAGTGAGTGAGTGAGTGTGTGCGTGTGTGTGTGTGTGCATGTGTGTGAGTGAGTGAGTGAGCTAGTGAGTGTGTGTGTGCGTGTGTGTGTGCGTGTGTGTGTGTGTTGTACCCGCGGCTGCCCGTGCTGCTGGTCCGGCGGCACAGTGATGTCTTGTGCTTCAGCTGTGATTTCATGATGATTTCGTGTTTGTGCTTCAACTCCAGCAGATGATTCCTGAACTCCTCATCCTCACACAGATCTGAACACACACACACACACACACACACACAATTAATGCTCCTGTGCTTTAGTGTTTACTGAGGTTGATTCTTGAATTGGACACACGTGTCATAATCAGAAAGCCATGAATCCAACTCTCTCTATTGACTTTGTATTGCAGGAAGCTGCCGTCTTCTCATTTCTGACTGATAACAGAAAACAGAACACTGTCTAAAAGCTGCTGTGTGACGAGGTGTACAGCAAACACAGTTGTTTTCAGAACTGTCCAACCTAAAAACCGAGCGTATGGATGTGTTTTTATCGTTATCTCAGTCTCGTCAGGCTCGTTCAGTGATGATCAGGTCGTACCTATGGGTGTCTCCTCCATGTACGTCTTGGCGTTTAGACTGGCTCCATGAGAAACCAGCAGCTCGGCCACATGAACCTGTGGGAGGAGTCTATCATTCAGTAGTGTTACTTCCAGCAGAATTCATTAGTGTGTGTGTGTGTGTGTTTGTGTGTGCGCATGCATGCATGTGTATATTGAGT
>NC_039248.1:24028557-24036057 GCF_003368295.1 Carassius auratus
ATATCATATGATAAGCGACATCACACGAGCAGCAAGAGCAATATCAGACGAGTTTTGCTTGTCCAGATATATTGAGCCAGATGTGATTTTATACAACAGTTCAGTAAATAAGATGTTAATATTGTTTATTAATTTTTAAACACAATATTGTCTGTTTTTGCTCAACAAAAATATTCCCTATAACGCCAGAGCAGAACCGTTGTGTGTCTCAGAGCGGTGTGTAGTTTCTAAATGAATCCGTATTTTGAACAAATCAAGTGATTCGATGATTCAAAGAGCCATTCATAAATATGAATCAGTCGTTTAAACGAATCGAATGAATGAATGACTCAAAACACAAAACATGTGTGTGTCAGTGTGTGTGTGTGTGTGTGTGCGTGTTTGTGTGTGAGTATGTGTGTGTGTGTGTGTGCGTGTGTGAGAGTGTGTTATAGTATGCATGTGTGCGTGTGTGTGTGTGTGTGTGTTTGTGTGTGTGTGTGAGAGTGTGCTACAGTGTGAGTGTATGTGTGCGTATTTGAATATGTGTGTGTGCGTGTTTGTGTGTGAGTGTGTGTGTATGTGTGTGTGTGAGAGTGTGTTATAGTATGCATGTGTGCGTGTGTGTGTGTGTGTGTGAGAGAGTGTGTTACAGTGTGAGTGCATGTGTGCGTATGTGAATATGTGTGTGTGTGTGTGTGTGTGCGTGTTTGTGTGTGAGTGAAAGTGTGTTATAGTATGTGTGTGTGTGTGTGAGTGTGTTATAGTATGTGTGTGTGTGTGTGTGTGAGAGTGTGTTATAGAATGTGTGTGTATGTGTGTGTGTGAGAGTGTGTTATAGTATGCGTGTGTGTGTGTGTGTGTGTGTGAGATTGTGTTACAGTGTGAGTGTATGTGTGTGTATGTGAATATGTGCGTGTGTGTGCATGCGCGTGTGTGTGTGTGTGTTCACCTGGTGCAGGGCAGTCAGTCCGTCTTCGTTACACAGATCAGGACTCAAGTTGTTCTTCAGCAGATATCGCACTGAGAGGAGACACACAGAGACAAAGACATTCATTCATTTCCCTTTTCAAAATAATATTCACATCAATAACAATAAACACAAGCTGACTGGGCATCACTGGTGTGTTTGTGTGAGACTCTGACTCTCTGAGTGATTAATGCAGTGATGAACTGGACGACTGATGCTAAGAGACGCTGATGTCAGGACATTATTAACACGAGTATTTATCCCTTCAGCACTTCACCCAGAACACAAACAGAATCACTAACGAGAGCTCATTATGAAGAGCTGATGCACAAACAAGGAAATGATGAGCAGAATCTGTAATCAGAGTTAGACGTGTCAGAATGCAATTAGCACACCGACTCCTCCTGATTATTCAAATTAGCTCTTCATCTGATGTCGCTGTGAAGTCTCCAGAATGAAAATCACATTCAAACATTGCCATCATGCTCTATATTTATCAGTCATATTTGTTTTCACTATATTAACCCTCTCAGGCTCAAATTAAGTTTTAGTAACTTAGTAAATTTAGTAACCTATAGTTTTTAGTACTCCAGATTCATAAAATATTTAATTTTTTTAGTTACTTTACTGTTGCAAATCTGCAACGCCTGCCTTGAGAGGGTTAAAAAAAATACAAATATTATATGTTATATATATAATATTATATAATGTAATATATTAAAATATAAATAAATTGATAAATAATATTCACCCCAATGACTGGATAAGAACATGAACACATGAATAATTACTGAAATATCTTCTGATTGGCTGAGACTGTGTGACATCACTCAGCGTTTAGCGTGGATAGAGTGCTCAAATAATTAACCCATGAATGATAAATTAAAAATAAATAATATATTATTATAAACACATTATATTTATCAGTATTCAGTCACACACACCAGATCCAAATAACAGAAAATGTTTTGAAACATTTACAAATGTATTTCTAAATAGTTCAGTTATTGTTCATTTAGTCCCATATGCTGCTGATCTAGTGTTATTTTAGTATCATTCAGATATTATTATAGTTTTTGTCCAGATTTTACTTATTTTATATTTTTGCCTTACTTTTATATTTTGATGATTTTACTTTAATTTTAGTCAGAGTTTTTTTTTTTTTCATTTTAATTGTCATTATGTATTATTACTATATGTCCATATTAATTTATTTATTATTATACATTTTTTATATTATATATATATATATATATATATATATATATTTACATTTTACTTTAATTTATTTAGCTTGTTTTTTAGCACTAAATTTAACTAAAATTACTAAGTTAAACAAAATGAAAATGAACTCATCAAAAATCAACTATCCAAAATAACATAAGTTTGTTTGTTTTTTTGTTTGTTTTTTAATTTAGTTCATCTTAATTCAATTAACAATTTTTTTTTGTTGTTTTAGTTTTAAGTTAATGATAATAACCGTGTGCTGATCACCATAAGATAACACGCTGAAAGCATCTCTCTCACACACACACACACACACACAGAAGCTCATGACGTGTGTGTGTGTGTGTGTGTTGACGTGCACTCTTGTCTATTCTGTGTTCTACAGTTCTTCTCCTTTAATCTGCCTCTCAAACACACACTTACTATTAATGGACAGCTATATTTGACAGCAACAGACAAGAGAAGCTGATTGAACAAGAAACAAGGACAGAGAGAGAGAAAGAGAGAGGGAGAGAGAGGGAGAGAGAAAGAGAGAGACAGAGAGAGACAGAGAGAGAGAGAGAGAGAGAGAGAGAGAGAGAGAGAGACACTATCAATTCATGCGTTTCATTTCTCAGAGCAGAGGAAATGCAGATGCTGTGTAATAAATGGGACAGTCACCAGTGCTGGAGAGTAACTAGTTACATGTAACAGATTTACATCATTTAATCACTAAATAAATGTCAATGTAATCAGTTACAGTTACTGAGAGAAAATGCACACTTGCTCTCACACACACACACACACACACACACACACACACACACGTAAGTGATTTCTATCAGAATTCTTTGCTTTTTCTGCTCTAAAATATAACACTCCAATGTTTAAGACACGTTCTTATTCAATAACTCTTTTATTTATTGGGTTTATGTATATGCTTTAAATCTGTATCTAAGCTCAGAACGATCTCAGAGTAAATAGAGCTAAAGTCTGATTTAGTGGTGGCTGTGCTTTAAGATGATATGATTATAATCTTAATTCAAGAAATGAATGACAGTAATCAGTGTTGAGTTCTACTGAAAGGTGCTTTACAGGTTTGGAAATGATTAACAGTCGAGAACATCAGAAGATTAGAATTCTGACTAAATGCAATCAGTTACATTTCTTTCAATAGTTACACTACTTTTTACATTTTAGATCACATTTCTGAAGTAACCTTCCAGCACTGACAGTGACACACACACACACACACAGACACACACACACACACACACACACACACTTGTGGACGAGGAGAGAGATCTTGTCAGTGCTGTGGCTGCATTCCTGCGCAGGGAGGAGACGCAGAGGCAGGAGATAAACACACAGACTGAAGCACACCCTCATCCATCAGAGCCACACACGAGGATGAGGATGAGGATGAGGATGAGGGTCAGCGTTCTGAACGGGCAGATTTCAGGACACCTGTGTGTGGGTTTGTGTCAGGACCTCTGGTGGGCACAGCCTCTCATCAGCAGACAGAGATAATTACTGTAATCTCAGCTGATCTGATTCCTCACAACAACTGCATCTCTCTCTCTGTTTACTTTCACTTGTATAATAAATATACTAAAATACAATCATATACTGTATCTAATCTGAGTCAGGCTTTCCCTTTTCCCATTTATATTTTCTGTTTTCATTTTATTCTAAGTAAATAAATCATAAAAATTCTAAATGAAAATAATTAAAATACATTATTATGTATATTTTTAATGTATATAATTTTATATATTTTAGTTTTTTTTATATTTATAGAATTTTATATAATTAATATTTACTGTTTTCACTTTATTTGGAGTAAATAAATAATAAAAATGCTAAATGAAAATAAATACAAATAATTAATTTAGTATATATATTTTTAAATGTATATGTTTTTAAATAATATAATATATTTTAGGTTTTTGTTTTATATATTTATAAAATCTTTTTTTTCAGGTTTTTACTTTGAGTAAATAAATCATTACAATGCTAAATGAAATTAAATAATACATTTATTATTTAGTACATATATATATTTTATGTATATATTTTTATATAATTTCATATATTTTAGGTTTTTGTTTTATATATTTACAGTATTTTATATAATTTATATTTCCTGCTTTCACTTTATTTTGAAGAAATAACTCATAAAAAGTATAAAAATTAAAAGAAATTATTAAAATAAATTATTTAGTATATATATTTTAAAATGTATGTATTTTATATCATTTTAGATTTTTATTTGCTATATTTATAGAATTGTATATAATTGATATTTTCTGTTTTCACTTTATTTGAAGTAAAGGTTGTCATTTTTATCAGCTTCTAAGTTGTCCATATAGGTTCATATATTTGTTTATATAGTTTTAGTTTATTGCTTCAAGTTTAAAAAAAAATTTAAAAAAAATGTTTTTGCGCTTTTTATATTTATCACATTTCCAAATATTTACTGAAATAATACTGCAGCTGCACACATCATACACATCATCAAACACTGTTTTAATTCAATTTTATGTAATTGTATTACAGTTTAGTACTGTTCAGCTCCATTCCAAATTAATTACATTTTTTATTTAGATGTTAACCAAAGAATGTGTTAAACAGAGGACACTAATAAGCAGTTTGAGCAGGAAAACAGCCTTGTGTTGTAATAATCTGATGATGATAACGACTCTGTGAGACGATGATAATGATGCTGATGTCCTTTATTCAGATTAAGCTCATCCCAGCAGCGTCTGATATGAATGAATGGATCAATAACGATCAGAGAGGAGATCTGGCAGCAGCTGCTTCGGTTTATTAGTGATATTGTGAAGATTAATAGAGCTGTGAGTCTCTGACGCTTCGTGTAATGAGAGCGAGACGCTTCACTCTTCTAATGAAGGACTACAGGCTGATCACACATGAACTATCATGTGTTAACACGACTAACTACTGACAGAATAGTAGAGTAATAACTCGTCTGTCACATCTGATCTTTCTTCTCACATCACGACCACGAAACCCAGACGAGTTAATAAAGTACTGTTAAAATCAGCAGCACCTCAAAGTTAATATGCTGCTCGTCCTCAGTGTTTCCAGCACAAATATCTAAACATTCTTAACTCAAGATGAGATTACTGGAGATTAGGGCTGTGAAGGGGTGGGAAATGTCCAGTAAATTTCCGGAAAAAATATCCAAAAATATCCTGGAAAGTTTCCAAAATGCAACCCTACTGGAGATGTGTAATAACAGAAGATAAGTGGAAATGAAGTGAGTTTATGTTTAAAACAAGAGCGAATATCTGCCAAATAGGTTTGGAAAAATAAACAGAACTGAAAAGAAAAACAAGCTGATATTTCTGACGCCACTCGGAAATTCACTAAAACACTTCTTCTCTTCTGTCATTGAGCCTCTCCAGTAAATGCATCTTTTTTCATATTTGTACTGCAAAATAAAGAGAGAGGGAAATACTGCATTAGATTGTGATCTGTAAGGGATCGACTTTACGCTTTCATCTAAATAAGTTTCTGGAGTGACTCTAAGAGCCTCTTCTGTGAAGCGCACACTCAAGTCTTCTCTCAAACATCTACTTCACAGTCTGAAGCGCCGCTGCGAACCGTCTGCGGCAGTAAACAAACGCATTAGAGGAATAAACATCCTCTGGAGCTTCATTTATCATTGATGAAGCGGAGATCTTCAGATGGATCTGTCCTGTGAGACATGAAGACCTAGTGCACTACACAGTGACCATCACACGTCTGACTACTAGAGAGTGTCTCATATTCAAAACGCAATCAAAGTGTTCATGAAGCATTGGAGAAGTAAAAGCAGCAGAGATGGCACCAGATGTTTCTACTAATATGTTACAGTTAACAAACGTACATTTAATTGATATTTATACTATAACTATAATAATAATCAACACTCAAATTAAAAACAACGTACATTTCATGCAATGCAGCTTCTAAATTAACTGCTAAATTATACAATTTCTATTTCTTGTTGAAGGCTGTGTCATTTACACAGTGGAGGTCATAACTTATTTCATAAAAGATTTATTGAAATATGGCTTACATTAAATAACTGAGACATCACTAACAGGTCAAGTCAAATATAATGAGTGTGTATGTTTTAATCATATCTTCATCATAATGAGACATAATCATCATCATGTGATCTCTGCTGGAGCCCAAACAACACATTACTGGAGAACGACAAACATTTAATCCACCTCCACGATCTCTCTCACACACACACACACACTCACACACACACACAAACACACCAGTGTTAATTTTGACACTAAATTTTTATTTAGTTTTAGTCTTAGTCTTTTGACTATAATTCTTTTTAGTTTTAGTCAAGTTTTAGTCATCTTATTTGTTTTAATTTTAGTCTTATTTTAGTCGACTAAAATAAGACTAAAATCAATAACAGATTTACTAGACAATTTTTTACAGCTGGTATAGGAAACAAACTTAACCAAAATATATAAAACACAAATTCAACTTTATTTCAACACAACTGTGTCTTTATTTCGATTCAAAAGCTTTTATGCCGCAACAAACACTGTCATGATAATGTAAACAATAAACGATAACAATAAGTAAACAATAAGCTGCCGATTGACCATCAATAAAAGAAAAATAACGTTAGGTCCAGGACCTTAAAGCTTACAGCTGAGCTGAACAATAAGTGCATGCATTTAAAGTAAATATTTAATTTTTAATAATTTAATAATAAGTTGGGTGGATAAAAAAAGTAACAAGATTTTATAAGGTATTCATTTGTCTAGCAATATTGTATGTTTTAAATACTACAATATTGCTAGATTAGTATGTATAATGATAGGATGTGAACATTCACGTTTCACATGACTAATATAGAAATATTTGTGATATTGTCAACAAGTAGAACATTATAAAATATACTAAACATTAGTATTAATCAAATGTATGTATCATAATATTACGTATTAGTATTGTGCTCTCATCTAACTTGAAGAAGGGGCTATTTTACAGTACTTTTCAGTTCGTAATATTTAATGCTACAACATCTACGCACTGCAGTCTTCCAATTTTGCTTAGCTCAATAAACAAAAGAACATCGTTGTGAAATTACATTTGAGAAAATGTCCGGGTGGCTCGTCTGTAAATGTCTTTTCAAATTGGTTGTGTTCTTGCCACGAATGAGCGCTCCGCGTGCTTTACACTTTGTTTTGTTTTGTTCGTCTTCAAACGTGAAGTGAGCTGTGGACATTTTGTCGCTCTTTTAGACATCACCTCTTCGAATGCCGTCTTCCCGGGAGCTCATTTAAAAACTGAAAACCTTC
>NC_039248.1:24041057-24086057 GCF_003368295.1 Carassius auratus
AACAATATGAGTTCAGTTTCACATTCACTGACTGTGTGTGTGTGTGTGTGTGTGTGTGTGTGTGTGTGTGTGTGTGTTTGTCAACACAGTCTTAAACCACAGACATGACAGAAGTTAAAATGAGCTCAACTTCCTCTTTCTCCTTCATCTATTTCTGGTCTCACTAGTCTTTTAAAACAATAACGGACCACCATCCACGACATGAACTGAGAAATGATGTTCATCAACACAAGAACAAGAAATAAAACAAGACCAGTAGTTTACTCCACAAGTTATGGCTGAACGGTTTGGGGAACAAACATTTTTATGGTAATAATTGAATATTTCGGAGCGCTGCATACACCTGAAGCGCATGCTAAAGCCTGTCAAACTGCGTCTGATTACTGAACTAAGTTATCTTTTGCATTAATACTGTCAAAACACATGTAGACTCAAGTCGTTTATGTCTAAAAAGAAAGTAAAGAGTTGAGAGAAAAATGTATGCGTGTCAGTATATTAGATGCGTGCAGGTCTTAAAGGGACAGTACTCCTATTAAACATGCAGCCTACTGTCATTACAGCCAAGGGATAGATCACCCTCAAATTTCATTTCTGTCATTATTTACTCACTGGCACGTTGTCCCAAACCTGTATTAATTTCTTTCTTGTGCTGAACACAAAAGAAGATATTTTGAAGAACGTGGATAACCAAACAGTTGCTGGTCCACACTGAATTTGATGGTAGCAAGAAATACTCTGGAAGTCACTGTGGCCCAGCAACTGTTTGGTTTTCACCGTTTATGTTCAGAAGAAAGCTTTAAAACCACTTTTGAGTGAGTAAATGGTGGTATACTAATGAAACACTATGACAGAATTTGTATTTCTGGGTGTACTATTCCTTTAACGTTAATAAAACAACAAAACACAAAGAGAAAAATCACTCAGTTTATATAGGAATCAGTTTATATAGTGTTGTATTTTTATATATGTTCATTCAGTTTCTTGAATGCTCTGCTGAATACACCAGCTGTACCTGAAAATACAGCACGGTTTGTATTATTAGTAGATTATGTGCAGTTGTAATGTGTATCTTTGTCATTAGACATTTATCTTTATTATTAAAAAATAAGAACAAAGACTTTGGCCTAAATATCTGCCATTCTTCATTTTTTTATTACCTTGAAAGACTTTGTCTTTATAATAAAGAAATTAGTTTGTCTGTAATGCTCAGACAGCTTGCAAAATAGTAAAACCAACATGACAAAGAATCGTGATATTTCTAAAAAGAAAAAACTGATATGATATTTTTTCCATATCGCCCACACCTATATATTATATATAGCATTTATATTAGATTTTAAATGTTAATATAATTATTACTCTGTATTATAATTATGACAACTAAAAAAAATGACAACAATACAATAAATATCACTTCTGTAATAATATTAGAATACAATTTACTGATTTACTCCTGGAGCCAAACCGAAATTCCGATATCTCTGGAACTGGAGCATATATGGGCTTAACAATAGAAATGCCAAAAGGAAAGTTTGTTAAGACTCAATATATAAAGGGGCATTTAGATATCTTTAATACTTTTTGAGTTACAGATCTACAAACTTTGGAGAAAAAGTTTTTGAACGCTCATTATTGAAACATAAAGCAACTCAACTGCTACAGTTAAAGTCAACGCTGACTTACACCAACACAGAGTGACATCCTACACAACATACACACACACACACACACACACACAGACACACAGACACACACACACTCACACACACACACACACACACACACACACAAACACACACAGACACACACACACACACACACACACACACAGACACACACACACTCACACACACACACACACACACACACACAAACACACACAGACACACACACACACACACACACAAACACACACACAGACACAGACAAACACACACAAACACACAAACACACACACACAGACACAGACACACACACAGACACACACACACACGCACACACACGCACACAAACACGCACACAAACACGCACACACACTCACACAACACACACACACGCACACACACTCACACAGACACACACACACACACACACACACACACACACACACAGACACACAGACTCACACAACACACACACACACGCACAAACACGCACACACACTCACACAACACACACACACACACACACACACTCACACACAGACACACAGACACACACACACACACACACAGTAAACGATCTGTTGGAGGTGCACTGCTTCTGCTCCAGGGTGAGTGTGTTTGTTTCTTCTTCTCTTCACGGCTGTCTATAAAAATAAAGCCGCGTCTGATCTCAGTGAGGAGCGTTTCAGAAGACAACACACACACACACACACACACACCTCGCTCCTCTTTATCCATGCATGCAGATGAACGAAACTGAACCGAACCCGAAGCGTCAAATCAGCTTATCACCGACAGCAATGAACTACAGCTGCAGATGAGACGAGATCTCTTTCTCTCTCTCACACACACACAATCAAAACACACACTCACTAACTCACACACACACCCACACACACAAAAAATGAAGTAAATTAAAAGGAATATAAACTATAAATAATCAAATGACAATAAAACAGAATCTTATAATTATATTATAATAACACTTGTCATGCTCAGATGCACACTGATCCTTTAAGACTCAAGTTTCTCATTGAGAGAATGATTGACAGCTGTGATGACATCACAACATCAAGAAATGCATACTGCATGTATTTGCATAATTTATAGTGATTGGTCTGTTGAGTCATCTCTAGGTGTTTTACAATGGCAGGATATAATCATGTTTTGGGATGCACACATCTTCACACATCTTAACCAAAGCCTCGTCATCATCATCATCATCATCTTCATCTTTATTCTGCTGCTGTCAGTCCATCATCAGCTGCTCATTTACACGGTATCTCTGAGGTCACGACCAGCTTTACCCACACTTAACGTGATTAGTAAATATGAGATGACACGATTTGATTTCATCATTGATGAGTTACTTTTTAAAGAGGGAGTTTTTTCATCATCTGAAGCTGAATAATTGATCTCTCCAGTGATGTGTGGTTTGTTCGGAGGACAATATTTGTCTGAGATACAACTATTTGAAAATCTGGAATCTGAGGGAGAAAAAAAATCTTTAAAGTTGTTCAAATTAAATTCTTAGTAATTTATATTACTGATCAAACATTAAGTTTTGATATATTTACTGTAGGAAATGTACTAAATATCTTTGTGGAACATGATCTTTACTTAATATCCGAATGATTTTTGACATAAAATAGAAATGTATAATTTTGACTCATACAATGTATTGTTGTCTATTGCTACTAATAACCAGTCATAAACTGTATTATTTTCTTCTCTGCAGCTGTGAAACCAGCAAACAACATTCTCTTTTGTATCGAGCCTATACAGAAACTAGAATCATCAAGATATACACAAGGGTTGGCAAAGTAATCAATTTGTAGTGAAGATGAATTATTACTTGATGCCACGACTGATGTGTGAAACACAGTTACGTGAAATAAGCTAGGTTTCAGGGAATGACTCAGAATAATAAAAAACACGTCAACCATCAAAAACTCCAGCGCAAGCGTCATATTAGCAGCTTTGCTTTATCCAGCAAACTAATGCGAGCAGCTCTGGATAAACCCGTGCATAAAGCGCTTCCATCTGTCATAATGAATCCAAAACTCTTAATCAATAATGCATTATCGTGCATAATCGTGCAGGCTGAGATTACGCTGCAGTTATAATCTGACGTGATTAAAGCCGAGCAAATCCAGCCTCAACTGCAGTCGCTGCGCATTTCCCAACACATGCATTCAATACAATCATTATTTTATTTTTATAGCACATTTAAAACAGCTGCCATTGGCCAAAGTGCTTTTCCAACATCATTACCTTAAGTCACACCATCAAAATTAAACATTAAAATATAAAACCTGATCACTCTAATCAAAGCTCTACTAAAAACATACAATTTCAATCTAGACTTAAAAGCATCCACCGATGGGAATTATTTAATATGCATTGGTTCCATAATCAAGGAATTACAATAATCGATGTGTGACGACACAAAGGCATGAATAATTGTCTCCAGGTCCTTAAAAGAGAGAAATGATTTCAGTTTAGAGCTGATAAACAGCAGCCTTCACAACACTAATAACCTGTCTATCTGAAACTAAAGCTGAATCCATTATAACAGCCACATTTTTGATCTGAAACACATCTTCATAGAGGCCAATCATTTCCTTGGAAGAAGATCCAAAGAAAACGCACTCAGTCTTATTAGTATATGAATAAGATGAATAAAATGTCTTGCCAAACAGGCTCTTATCTCACCTAAACACTGAGCAAGTCCATTAATGGAATGAGAGCTATTTGGATCTATTCGAATATTTAGGCTTTAGGACCTTTACTATCCCTAATTTGGATTATTGCCAAATATGTGCTTTGTGCATTGTTCATAATTTTTTATATTATTCATTCATGTGATGGTAAAACACACAGGAACGTGTAAATTAGTGTCAAACAATCCCTCACCCTTTTATGCCTTGTTACACACAAACAAGTTTCATTTAATAGTTACTTACTTTAATTTAGCTAGAATGTGATCGCCTTGAAACCACCGATTTTGTCTCTTTTAATAATTGATGATAATAGCGCTTTGCTCTGAACCAGGATACATTTTTCAGAGCTGAATAATCAGTGTGTATTAGGCATATAGCATGTTGTATTTTTATTTGTTTTGTTAATAAAAGTTCTACGAGTTTGATGTTGAATTGAATCGGTGCCGAATTGCCGCTAATTTGAAAGTGAAAGTAAAATGCGCACAATGCTTTTACAAGCTATTTAAAAGTGAAGGAAAGCTATATATATTACACACACAAAAGCCCTTCCCACTAAGGATGCAACAATATAAAAAAAATATGAAAAATTGGTAAAAAATACCAATTTTTTAATTCTGAACATTTAAAAGCTAAATTATTCTATCTAGTGCACTTTTTACCTGTGATGTACGGAGTCTAAATTACATTCACACTGGGGTTTTAAGAAGCAAATTAGACTATAATAATAACAACAATGATAGTAATAGCCATGTATGGTAAAGCAATTGCACTGTAAAAAAATGAAAATTAATATTTCATAATTTAGGTATATTATTTTTGCTTTACACTACAGTACAGAAAATAAAATACAATACTTCTTTCCTAATTTCTACACTTTACAGAGATATTTTGAATTTGGACTCATTTAAGCTTCTATTTTGAAGGAAAGCTCTAGTTTCACTGAAAACTGGCGTATAAAAACAAACACACATCTCTTTACAAATCTAGTGAAACGCTGTCATCAAAAATAAAGCCTAAGTAAACTCACAGCACGTGAAATAAAGAAGCTGACTGCATTCATACATTGTGAACGAGTCGCTCTGAGACACAGAAAACACCGGATCACCAGCTGATGTGCGCGCTCCACTTTCAAACAGACTTGAAAGGATTAAGTATATTGTTATTTCAGTTAGAGTTTGTTTGACAGATACTGTGCCAAAGCAAAATGACCAAAACAAATATATAAAAAAAACTACACTTTTTGCATGGAAGGATTTGTCGAGCAATATATTGCCAAGACCGATATATCGGCCGATATTTGGCATTTTTGGCACTTTTATTTTTTAATCCATTGTCAAATTATTTCAAATGTCTTAAATATTATTAATAATAATTTTTTTTAATCATTTTGGCTTAATATCAGCTATCGGCCCTCCTGCTTTCCAGGATATCGGCATCAGCTATCAAAAAACACATATCAGTCAAAAACGATATGGAAGACGTATTGTTTCATACCGACATGTGACTAGTAGATAATATCCCTATATTTATAACATCGATACATCCATGCATGTGTGTTCAAGCCTCACCTTCATCCGGATCGTTCCTCGCAGAGGCCTCCAGCAGAGCGATGCTCGCCGCAAACGAAACCCTCCTGCTGTTCTCCCGCGGGTTCCCGTGACCGCGGCGTTTGTCGGCCTTGCGCTTCTTGTTCTGCATTTCCTTCTCGTAGACGGCCCATCGCTTGAGCTGCTGCGTGCGACGCTTCTGTGCGGCCCGGAGCCGTTCCAGACTGGGAACCTTATCCAGCTGCTGCAGCTCCGTCAGTAGCTCCAAGTGATTGGCCATGATGATGATGATGATGATGAAGATTATGATGAGGGTGATGACGAGGGTGAGGCGGTGAATCTAACAGGGGCTGCAGCCCCCTGTCAAACCTCCACCCTTCATCCTGAACCTGGAGGAAGACACAAACTGAGAATCATGATTCTGATCCTGACAAGAACGAACACTCAGATCAATCACGAGATTCAACACAAAACACCAAGCAGCTCATAAAACCAGATCCACAGGGTTTTATGTGTGAAACTGTTAGAAATCGCAGCATAAAACTATTTGTAATACAACACCACTAGGTCTCTACAGTATAAAGTTCACCAGCAATTCTTTTATCACAAACAGCATTTCCTCTGCTATTTTACTGCCGTTGGCTTCATGTTTGGAGAACAGAAGATCAGATCCACACACACACACACACACACACACACACACTAGATGTTTCCTCAAATGTTAAATGTGCTCTAATATCTAAATAAATATTAATATTTATCAAAACAAATCCGCGTGATGAAAACAACAGGTGAATTGATGTATACACACACACACACACACCCCACAAACACTAACCCACACATGGAGCTGTTCGTATGGTGGATGTTGAGGTGGTTCTATATAAATGCAGCAGCAGAAGCCCAATAGAACACGTCTTTCCGCCATATGCGGGGATTTACCAAAGTCATTTAGGAGACCTTATGAAGAACACGTGCTTTACACATTACCGAGCTGGTGAAGATGCCATGCTCATCTCTGCGGTGCAATTTTCCACTGGTGAAGTGGGCAAAGCTGCAACAAACACACACACACAGAACTGTCACATCCTGTCACCACCGGACGCCGTCGACACACACACACACACACACACACACACACACACACACACACACACACACACACGTAAACAAGCCTCACCATTTCCTGTTCTTATCACAGAGACTGATCTCAAACACGCTCATCCTCCAGAGAGAGCAGGAGAATCACAAGTGTGCGAGGGCAGCGTTTTCCACTTCTAGCCCACGACACACACACACACACACACACACACAACTTCCCCTCACAGACATCTGAACCGGTCCCACACAGGTGATGCTCAAGACATGTGCTTATTACTGAACAATGTCAGTCAGCATCATTAAAATATAGCACATGCTGGCCAAATTTTCCAGATTTTATCAATTAATTAGAAGTTGAAAGTTTTGCCACAATTAAATTTTTTAGAAAAAGAGGAAACATGATTTTGAATAGAAATATTCTCAATGGTTAGAATCAAACACTTATGTTTGTTAAATATGTCGGTGTTTACAGTAATTAAAAAAAGAACGATCACCAAATATAGCGCTAGACTTTTGTGTTGACAAAGATGTGACGTGGGCAGAGGAATAGGAAAAAAATGCTTACACTTTAACTTGAGCGCCGCATTTTTAGACTTGAGCGCAACAGTCAAACACATCCATGTTTGCACAGAAAAAAAACAATGTCAAAGCAGCACAATCAAATATAAAAATGGTGAATATTACTGTATGTCTGATGTTTTAATGTGTGCATCAGACAGACTGAAAGCTGCAGTTGTTTTTACAACACATTTGTAGTTAATATTAGTTTACAGGTGTTACACTCGTAGTTCATCTAACAAATGTGACTTGTTAAATATTTACATCGTGTTGACAATTTCATGTGTGCTGCACTTGGAATAGAATTTTCTTTAACTAGAGGGTTAATAAAGAAAAAGTATTTATTATATTTAAAAATGTATTTTTTATTTTTTTTATAAAAAAATAAACTTATCTTTAACATACAGGCTGTTTGTGGTGGGAAAACATTCTTTAGATGAAATAATTAGGAATGCAAAAAAAAATGAATGAAAATTTTGACTAAATTTTGGAAACATTCCAGGATTTGTTTTAATTATTATTATTATTTCTGGGAATTTCTGTATAGTCATACACCTTCCACAGACGGCTAAATACAGAGCTCTTCACTTGATGATTGCTAGTGGGATGTGGAGAAACTTTCAATCAGCAGAACAAAACATGTTTCTGAACCAAACCCTGCCTGCCTTTAATGGAAAGAAATTATTTATATCACTGCTGTGCAGAATATGATGAATATGAAAAGCCTTTTAGTCAGTGATCCACGGCCGGCCTAAACCACTCAGAAAAATACTGCCTAATTATTTTAATGAAACGAAATCCCAGAAAATATTGTGATACAATTTTGTCAGTAACAAACTCTCACAAGAGACTGCAACAGAGAGAGTGTGTGTGTGTGTGTGTGTGTGTGAGTCCATCAGCAAGAGTGCAGGTATGCTGAGAGGACAACAACATCAAAGACACACACACACACACACACACTCTGCTGCTGGGTCACACAAACCGCAGCTACTAGATCATGCAGTCAGTTTCAACCAGGACAATAACACCCAGCACAAATAAACCAGAGAAACAAACTCTAACAGCAGCGGCTCATTTCCCCGCTTGACCCCGTGACCTCATGACATCAGCAGATTAGCTGACACTACTGTAGACACTAGTTACCTGAAAAACCTTTAGTCTTTAGTGTGAGGGGAAAAAATGATCAAAACCATCAACAATATGACATCATCATATTCAAATTTCCTCCAACACGATCCCCCCTAATTATAAACACCACCCACTACTGACTAACTAGAGCAAGTCAACGATAGCTAAAGGCTACTGGTTAATTCATGCTCCACCTCAACTTTAAGAACATCAACTCAACGGCATCATATTCAGAAATCACACGCTCAGACACGCTCAGGAACCACCGGCATCATCCAGAGATGAAGAAAGATACAGAAGCAGCACTGAACCGACTATAAACAAGAGCTTGACTATCAGAGGAAAACAACATTCACTACACTCGACTGTATTTTCTTCATAGCACTCAACATTTCCAGTTACTTAGATGATGGTCTAGACTACAAAAAAAGCATTATTGACAGTATTGTATATGCTAATTAAAACTGCAAAAAAAGAAGCTTTTGTTAATCGCTTGTTGTTGGTAAGAAAACTCTTGGTGACAAACAAAAAAAGTAATTAATGTTCTCATATCACACGACTGTAAAACAATTCTGTGTCACATCTGAATGGACCAAGCGCAGTTTATCAATTATAAATCGTGGCAGAAGCGCACCGTTGTGCATTATCCCACATCACGTTATTAATTAAAATGTATAGTTAATGTATAATGTTTGTCTAATGTATAATTTTTATGTATGTAACACCCCTCAGCATTTTAAATTGATGAAACTAAACATGTTCCTAAGAAAGACTTGTTATCCGTATGTAAAAAGTTTAAAATAGTTTGGATAATGCACTTTAAAGATACAAGAAATTTATATTATTTATAAAATTACTGCCATCTTATTTTATTTTTTTTACAGTTAATTTTTTTTTTTTTTTCAGCAGTCAAATGTATGAGATGATGTACATTCAGATGAGTGTCATGTCAAAGTTTGGTGTGGATCCCATGATTTTCATACAAGTAGTATCAAAAATCCTTTCGCACTTTAGCATCCCCAATGTCTTGAGGTCATGCTGACTGAGTTTGGTGGAAATCGGCTGGAAAACCTAGGAGGAGTACATCAAATTCCAGAGCATGCACTTCTTACACAGCACGTTAAGCCCCAAAAAAGGAATGTTAAAAAAATGTTACATCCCTGCACTACATTTCACTTTGATGTTTTTTCTTTGAAAATAACCGTTTTTTCTTATCAGTTGCAAAATTAGACTTTAATACTTTAAACCTCTCCCACACAAATAAAACACACTCAATTCAACAGGTAAGAAACATCATTTTGAGGTATAAAAGAGATTTTTGGATATCCAGTTTCTAGTTTTTTACTTATTTTTGTCTCAAATACACTACTGTATCAAATTAGTATTAAGCCTAATCAAAACCGAATCAGATTCTGAATCTGTTCCAGACAGCTGAAGAAAACAATTCAGGATTTAAACTTAGTCATGACCTCTGACCTCTCCAGAGCACACATGTGACCCTGAGCTCTTCACACACACACACACACACACACACACTCAGTGCAGTGTGTGAGGGGAAATGTGTGTTTAACACATTACAAAATAACCCCAGAGTGATCAGTCAACTCTGTCAAAATGATCATATACAGCATCATGGTTATAAATACAGCACTTCTATAAACAAACATGAAATATTGACCTTAAAATGACTTTACTTGTGTGATGATAGGAAAGACATCTGTGTCCCTGCAGCACAGAAGCAGTCATCAGTGTCACAGATGTAAATTAGTAGCAATAGACAACAAAACATTGTATGAGTCACAATTATACATTTCTCTTTAATGCCAAAAATCATTAGGATATTAAGTAAAGATCATGTTCCATCAAGATATTTAGTACATTTCCCATCATAAATATATCAAAACTTCATGTTTAAATAGTAATATGCATTGCTAAGAACTTCATTTGAACAACTTTTTTCTCAATATTTAGATTTTTTCGATTTCGATTCCAGATTTTCAAATAGTTGTAAAAAACCATATATCAATGGAAATATTATGTAGTCAGCTTCAGATGATTGACCCTTAAAATTGACCCTGGGGTCACATCTATGCACATAGATAGAAAAATCACTGATATATGCATCTGTTTCTGCTGATTCTGTTATTCTTAGTTTTTCTAAAGAATTCAATATTTCTGAATGTAATGACAGTTTCTGCTTCAAGTACTCGACAACTAGGACAAGAAATCCAGCCTGAATACATCAACCTTCAAGGACATCAGAGAGAGTGTGTGTGTGTGTGTGTGTGTGTGTGTGTCTGTCAGTGTTAGCTCAGGCTGTTTCTGGGTCAGTGTCTCCCCAGTTATCAGCTCAAACCAGGCCAGCTATAGAAAGACACACAGAAAGTGAGAGAAAGAGCAGCGTGTCAGCGGCGTGACGCTTTATCTCCTCAGAGCGGACACACGATTACCTGTGACAGGTGAAAGAGCCCCGACCAATCATTCTAATCCTCTGCAACCATCAGCGCCAGCTCCTGTAGAAACACTGGATTCATCACACAGACTTGCTGTTACTGATGTTCATTTTATATATTCAGACACTACAGTTATAAACTGTAGATCAGATTTCATTCGTCATGTGAGGAGAAGCTGACCAGACGAGAGACAGACAAGATGATGGCCAAGATTTCGTTTCAGAGCGAAATGCAAAAGCGTCTGTTTAGTAATATTTTGAATTTTGAAAGTTATTTGTTTCTTATTTATTTGGTTCCACAGTGTTTGCTGGTTTTATTTTCTTTAAACTTTATTTGATTTGACATCAATAATTTATAATCTCAGACACTCTAATGACATGAAATTAGGAAAAACTTCTGCTAATTTAATGACACATTCACGATCACAGTTCTGTCATGTCAAAAAAATTCAACCTAAATGTAAAATATTTTTATAAAATAAAATATTTAAGGATTTTTATATGACAGTAATTTATTTATTTTATTGTACAGCTTTCGATCAACAGCTAGAGAAACTCTATATGCAATAAATCATTAAAAAAGAATCTAGAAAAATCAAAATCCAAAACAACCGATGACATGAAAACAGAGCAAACGGTCAGGAAAGGGTCAGACCGACAGCGTTCCTGCATGGAAAAGCGGTGTGGAACGGGAAGGGTTGTGTGTTTGTTGGGTCTATTTCAGGCCACTGAACTCACACACACACTGAGCTCTGACATCACTGAAGCTGCTCGTTTGGGGAAAAGATTGGGCTTTTATTTTTGAGAGATGTGACCGGGCCAAACCCTCCACAGACTGACTATTGTTTGTGCCGTCTGCCACGTAACACACAGTCTGACTGACTGCTGGAACAGAAAACAACAAGAAACTCAACTTTCCATACAAACACAAAAATTTTACACTTAATCAAACTGTCTGCGAATATTAAAACATCACACATCTGCTATTACAATATGAAGTCTGCAGGTAAATACAGTTTCCTGAAGCGTTGTTTTAATTTAAACTGTAAACCCAGTAAACATTGTCTATCAGTAAATGCAAGGAATTATTTAAATTTAATGCAATTTAAAATTTGGAAATTAATACAATTTTATAAAAGGATTTATGCGTTTGATTTATCCAAAGTGACACTGCATTCAGCAGTATAATCAGTATAATTTCGTATAATTATAGTATAACAGTATAACATAATTTATAATCAATAAACGTTTGATCAGTTCATGCATTTTTATGGAAATCAAACCCTAGTTACAGCATGAACACCCTAGCAACCCTTGACTCCCTAGCAACACCCAAGCAATAACCCAACACTGTGTTAAACTACAAGGATTGTGGTAAAAACAAAAACACAATTAAATATAAAAAGTGACATTTTTAATAAGAATTTTAAAAACATCATATTAAATCATAAAAAAAAAAAACTGAGTCCAGAACACATCCAGAAAATATTCAAATGGAAAACAAACTATGGGAAAACAGGCCTCATCAACACATCTCACTCCGGTCTTTCCTTATTGCTGCTCAAGTCTCATTCCTGCACCTCATCGGAGGCCATCCGTCTCCGCTTTACGAGGGTTGTGTCAGTGTCCAGACCCACCTCGCTCTGACCGCTCTTCTAAATGTCAAATTAAATTGAAGGCACGCCGGCGATTCTCTCTAGATATACAGCTAATTAAAGAACAGTCTCTCGTCTGCTCCTGGAGGACACTGGAACTAATCGCTCTCTTTTGGGCGGTTTTAAAAGAGTAATGATTGCACTTTCATTCATATTTCACACTGGATGGACGTCTTGACGCAACAGGAGAACAAACCGGTTTTAGGACTCAAGTGGACAAAAAGCAAAAGCTTCAGAAGGCTATAAATGAATCCAAATCTGCAGCAACACATGTGCACAGAACCACACACACATCTGCCGCTCTGCTAACTGTCAAACACACACACACACACTCGCCTGGTACAGGAAGGCACCAGTAAAGGCTTCGAGAATGAAGCTCTCAAAATATCTGAGAGTTCTGAAGCATCTCAAAATGAAACTTCAGAAACCAAAGCCACACTTGAGATTTACACCGTCACGTTTGCAGCAAAAGACTCTCACAGTGTCGTCATCGTCAGGATCTTCACACTCTTTAACGTGTTTTAACCCTGCACTAAGCCACGTCTCACACTCCTCATTTCGAGGACGAACATAACTTTCCATAACAGTACGTTACAGTAAATCAACAGCCAATCACAAGCTGCTTTAACGCCTTCCTAAAGTCCCAATAACACTGAACTAGCGACGGATGATTGTGACGAAGATCTGAGTGTAACAGATTAGCAGAAAAGAACAAATGCTTGGTTCTGTGCATCGGTTGCTGATTGGATATTCAAATATGGGTGTGGCTCTCAAGCTATTTATGCAGATGAGTGTGACCTTGTAGGGATGGAGTTTAAGAGCAGAATTACATAACTAATAACTAATGATGCTATATGAGGTGGTAGTAAAAAATGATGATGACCTTATTATATTAAGTAAAGCTGTAGTAGTGGCATGTCTCAAAATCTGTTTCTGACTAAAGTCAACATGACGCTTGGTTAGTCTGCATTAGAATTGATGCTAATATTGATTATTAGCTGCAAACTGGGAAACGCATGCAATCTCTGAAACACTTGTGTGTTTTGGATCATGTTCACCTGACAACAATGCAAGGAAAAGTCTTCTACAAAGTCACTTTGGCACCAGCAGCTTCCTCACACATTCAGTTACCGGCCCGGCCCGTGAGGTCACTTCCTGTACAGGATGTAAGGCTGCGTCTGATTGGCTGAGAGGCTCATTAACAACTCACACATGGGGCAGAAATGTATGTAAACACACTAATATACACACAGTCTGATGGGTAACAGTCACAGCACCAGACTCGGGTCACGGCTAACATCGTTCTGACATCCTTTTGACACATAAAACTGAAAAGCCCTTGTGCTAATGTGGCCAATGTTTGCCTGGAAAAAGAAAAACTAATTGTGTTTATCATGGCTCAGCAAAAAAGATTTCTGTGCCTCTTGCTCTTCAGAGCGATGTAGAGGGAGTTTATTGTGAATGCAACTAGCTGTCACAAAAATAACAAAACAAGCCTTTTGCAATCATTAAAATTAATGTTGCATTGCAAAGAAACTTTCTGCAGCATTGCATCTGTAAACCTGCAGCAGATGCATTCATGCACCGACACACACACACACACACACAGTGTTTCAATCTCATCCGCCCACGTTAAGCTGTAAAGCGCGCTGTAAACAGGTCTGTGCCCAGATTAAACTCACGCTGTAAAGCAGGGTCACTGTTCCTCTCGATGTCTGATGGATTACACAGCCGCAGGTGTCTGCTCACAAAACAGCGTTTGATGTCTATCACCATGTGCAGAGCCATGAGAAACATTCTCTCATTTCAATAGCACAAACACACTTGATAACACCACATCAAAACACACACACTCCCAAATCAACAACATCAGAGGATCACGGTGGGATACAACAGTCTCGACACTTTCGCATGGCAACCGTTTACAGCTAATACTAACAGAGTGTCAGAGTGAGAAACGAACTAACAGCCTGTTCACACACCGAGACAGATATTCAGTGCAATAAACATTTCGATCTGAACGAGAGGCTGTTAACATATGCATGACACGAACATATGCAAGCTCTTAATGTGACAGATTTTTACAAAGAGGTGATGCAATCGCTTTCAACCACAACCTGGTGGCGGTGTATTTACTATTTTCCTAAGAGACAAAAGAAAAACCCGGATCCAGATCATGGAGTTGTTTGGTTGAACATAGCAAATACAAAAATCTGAATTGTGTGTTTAAACACACACAAATACTGTTTGACTCTTCGTAACGAGTGGAGGATAGTAACAAAGTTACGTAGCATTGTGTCTTGGAGTAACCAGGATATTTCTTGTTTTTCTAAATGTTTCTTCTACTGTTAGACAGTCTAATGCATTTACGTTTAGACTATCTCCCTTTTTTAACGCATTAAGAAAATCGTATGTAAAATAGCTACAAATGTTTTGCACCGACATCTCAGTGCATCCGCTGTTGATTGGATGTTGAGATGTGGGCGTGGCTCTCGGAACCACAGGCGGAGCTTAATGTTAGCTTGAAGCTGATTGTAAGAAAGGGGAGGGGTCTTAGTGAAAAAATTATTGGCAGATGATTTCACCAGAGAGAATCTGTAATTAGGATATAAAAAATATGCATCTGTGCATTGTGAATTTATATTTCATGCTGACTTTAAAATGAGGCGCCGTCTGCAGCAGAGTAGATAAATGCATCTGTCTGAAGACTGTCAGTGTGTGTGTGTGTGTGTGTGTGTGTGTGCAGGACCGCGCCGCAGGGACACACACATTACTGAACACTGTCAAGCGGATCAGACAGGCAGAACAGAACGCTTCCTCCAGCACACAGGTACCAGAACACTTCATTAAGACAGTTTAAAGGTTTCTAAAACTCTCACTGATGCAGCTGATCAAAGCAGAAGCACAAACGCCACGAAGCCTTGCTGTTTAAAGGACCGCGCTGAGCAGATATCTCCATTTAAAATGAGGAACATTCTTGAGCGAGGTTATCTGTGCGACAGGCATGTCAATACTAAAGAAGTCAAATAACACAAAACAAGCCGTTAAAGATCTGAAGCCGTTATCTGTACGAGGAAAGGGAACTGCAGCTCATGCAAACCATAAACACATTTGGTTCTGATGCTGATTTGTTTGGACACATCATGAGTGATTTAACTGAGCTGGAGAGCATCAAGAGTCTCTTGTTTTGGGTCATTTACCCTGGTAAAAACACTGCATTCTTCCAGGTGCAATGTAAATATCAGTAACATGGTAATTCACATCATACCAAAATACCCCGGTTTTACCAGCTGACACCACTGAGACTCTGCTTTTAACTTTGTTTACATTCCACAGAGGTCTTATATAGAAACTAATCTCAGGACGTGCTGAAAATATGGAGTTCTGATTTAAGTAACAAACGACCTACAAATACACCAGAAATAAGACCACATTATAGTATACTATTATTAAAAACACACTTATTATCTGCATCAAAAGCCAAATATGTCGATAATTGTGACTCTGGAACACAAGAGCAGTCTTAAATCGCTGGGGTGTATTTGTAGCAATAGACAACAATACATTGTATGGGTTAAAATGATACATTTTTCTTTGATGCCAAAAATCATATTAAATAAAGATCATGTTCGATGAAGATATTTTGTAAAACTCCTACTAAATATCTCAAAACTTTTTATTAGTAGCCTAATATGCATTGCTTAGAACTTCCTTTGGACAACTTTAAAGATGATTTTCTCAATATTTGTATTATTTTGAACCCTCAGATTCCAGATTTCCCAAACATTTGTGTTATCCTAACAGAGCACACATTAACGGGACGCTTGTGACTGGTTTTGTGCTCCAGAGTCAGATTCCTGCTACAGTTCGGTGTTCCGACTCTAAACTGCGGCGCGATTCGCGTCTGAACGCATCGAGGACAAATAACGGTCCCGCGCATCGATTTATTGATTGATCACAGATCGATACTCACACAGACAGACAGACAACATCACCACAGCGACTCTGACCAAACACACAGCCGAACCGTAGCGCCTGGAAATACCGCAGTAGAAAGTACGCGAGCAAACCGAGCCGTTTAACGGACACAAGCGTTCAGAAAGTTACTGAGGACCGACCTCCCTTCCTCCGCTCCCGTGTGTGACTCCGCAGACGCGACATACCGCCTGATTCTCTAACAGTTTGAGCGGATTCCGGGAAAAGCGTTGAAGCTACAGAATCCGCCGGTGACGTGTACGTGTTACTTACTTACCGCGCGCGGAACGCCGTTATATTCCAAGCGTGAATCGCGGGAGAGTGCACTGATGAAGCTGCGGACGCTGGAGATCGGTCTGCGGTCTGAAGCTCCTCCTCCTGGGCGGGGCCAGACATCGGCGGCGCGCACACATCCTGCAGGAAGTTACTCTCATCTTCTTCACACGCGTTCCACTTGTGTTACATTGTAACAGCGATGTATATTTGGAACGTTCATAACACACCTATCGGCCTATAACAAGTAAATAACCACACTGACAAAAATTCCATGGTAAAACTTTGCTTTTAAAACAGGGGGAAAAATCTAAATTAGTCAACTCAATAACATTTTGAAATATATATATAGCCTATTTTTAAAAGTAAAAGCAATATGGTAACCATTTATTTTTTTACTTTATAAATACTATTATTATTATTATTGTTATTATTATTATTATTATTATTATTATTATTGTTATCTAACTTTAGTCCAGACTTTGTTCAATTAGCAAGAGACACACAATACAGAACAATACAAAAAAAAACTGTTATATAGATACTTCATATTTCATAATCTTTTGTGTAATTTCTGTGATTGTTTTCATTGTTAATAGAATTTATAAACATTATCAGCTGTCTTTTATGTCAGAATAAGAATAAAGAATAAAGAATAAACTGAAGAACACAGCAGATGATCTATAGGTAGGTCAGAGAGAGCAATGGTTATAAATAAAGAGCATAAAAAATGCTAGGTAGCATAGGTTTATTAACTTAAAGATGAAATAGCTTGGATGTATTGCTATATTTGTTTTTCCAAAACACTAAATATTGCTTTGCTGATGGAATTATTACGATGAATGTGAAATTCAGCAAGCAACATTAAAAGATTCATAATCAAGTAGCTTACTCATCTAATAAAGAAAGCAGCAAACACATCCTTAAACAACACTGAAAAGTGTAAAGAATAACAAGAACATTGTAATTTTATGTTGCAGTGTCTGTACAGTGAAAGAAATGTAACTTTTAATGAAGAAGCATCTGCACCATTGATTTACTATTGAATTATGACATTTAATATAGACCTTTTTAAAATAATTGAGGACAGTAACAATGCTGGAAAGAAAAAGCCAGGAATGGGAAGCTACGATAATTGTGACAGAATTAACTTCTCCATTACTTCTATTAAATTTCATAGAGATGCTGATGAAGCTTTATTGAACATCATGAGACCAGTGCTTATCCAAATGAAACGGATGCAAGACGGAAAACAGCATTTGATATTCTACTGGGCTCCCCACATATCCCTAAAAACTAGGTCAGCACTGAGTGTGTGTGTGTGTGAGTGTGTGTGTGTGTGTGTGTGTGTTTTGCACATCCTCTCAAGATGGTGACTGAGTGCAGCTCTCTTCAGTCTGTGCATATTTGATAAGCATCATCATCACCATCATCATCCTCTTCAATCTCCTTCTCTTCTGCTGTATAATGTGTGTGTCACAGACAGACGTTTCCCCGCAGGGAGAGAGAGAGAGAGAGAGACGGGTGGAGGAGACATTAGTGAAGAGCTGTGATTATGGGATGCATATTTCAAACACGCTGGTTCTTATTTGAAATATTGCAACTAGCCTGGAAAGATGTGTTCATGTTTGCAGCATCATCTCTGACAGAGTCATACACTTATTTCATAAATTGATGCTGAAACTACAATGTATCATTCCATAACGCTGCAAATCCTCCCGTCACCTGCGTCTCAAAAGTTGCTTTGCTGCGTATCGATCGGTTCTGCAGCTAAACAGGCCTGTGATGGTCCAAATGGGCTCTTCATCAAAGCGTCCCATCGAGACCTCCAGCATGTCAGTGTGTCTTAAATCATGTCCATCTGCTTAAGCACCTTCCCTACAATCCATTACATATCGATTAGAGCCGCATCGATCACAATCACGCACGTGCTGGTATTGTACTTGTGCTGATAGTAAATTGAGTTGTGTCTGCACTGATCATAAACTACGCTAAAAGCTTCCTCTATCATAATCTCAGCCTGAAATGTAGCTTTTACCACAGTAATCTTTCTCTTCTATCTTCATTTCACTGAAGTGTTTTTCAGATCAGAACATGAAGACTGGACCCGAGCGCCACAACAACATGATCTGGGTTTGGTTTCGACACAAGCTCTGTGCCAGCTCAGACAGATGAGAATATGAATAGTTAAAGATGAGCTGTATGTCTCCAGCTGTCCTGGGCTCCTCAGAGACACTCTCGGTGTTTGTCTGTTAGACTTCACACAACTCTGAGCAGGCTGGGATTTTGTTTGCTTTATTTTTGCTGTGCAGTGGTAAACTCTCATGAATAAATCACACTGCGTTAACACAACACACACTTAACCACAGTCTTCATTCAGGACACCTAATCCATAATCTCATAATGCTTGTTGGATTTTATAAACACAGCAAACATCTCTTCAGACAGATACTGTACACCGTGACCATGTCTGCAGAGTTAGTCGTGTTTACTAAGGCCTAACCAACCGATCTAAACCGATTTTCATTTGCAATCAAGCTGATTGTTTTATTGAAAGAGATTTACATTGCAGTAAAGTAAACATTTGATCAATTTATGCATTTCCTGTAAACCAAACCTGTGCTCTACTTTTTCAGCTACAGGAATTAATACCCTAGCAACCGCCCAGAACTCCCTAGCAACAACCCAGAACTTCCTAGAAATGCCCTAGCAACAACCTAAAACTCCCCAGAAACACCCGGACAACAACCAATAACTTTCTAGCAATGCTCTAAGAACAACTTAGGTACATCAACTCCCGCCCAGAACTCCCTAGCAACAACCCAAAACTCCATAGCAACACCTGAACAACAACAACACAGAACTCCCTAGCAACAGCCTAGCAACAACCTTAAACTCCCTGGCAACACCCTTGCAATGAATAAAATAGAATAGTTACTAGAACTCCCTCGTAACACCTGAACTACAACCCAGAACATCCTAGAAATGCCCTAGCAACAACTTAAAACTCCCTAGAAAAACCTGGACAACAAACAAGAACTCTGAAGCAATGCTCTAGAAACAACCAAGAACTTCCTAGCAACAGCCCGGAACTCCATAGCAACAACTGAACAAGAACAACAACACAGAATTCACTAGCAATAGCCTAGCAACAATAGCCTTGGAACTCCTTTGCAACACTGTAGCAACAACCCATAATTCCCTGGTAACTTCCCAGAACTTTGTTGCAATAACAAAGAACTTCCTGGCAACACCATAGCAACGCTTCAGAACACCTAAGCTATGAAGTAAATATCATACGGCAGTTTTTGTTTGGAAAGTATTCGGTCTTATTTCATATACTGAGCTTGGAGAAGAGTGTTAAGCTCTGATTGAAAGTGATGTGACATACAGCCAAGTGTGGTGACCCATAATCATTTAACTCAACTAAAGTGCACACACACAGCAGTGAACACACACACAGCGTGAACACACACCCGGAGCAGTGAACACACACACACACACAGCGTGAACACACACCCGGAGCAGTGAACACACACACAGCGTGAACACACACCCATTGATCTGATCATCATCAGAACCTTCTCCTGCTGTTAGTGAGTCTCCAGCTGATCAGCTCAGTACAGTTATTGTTCCTGCGCTCAGACACACACTCATCAGTGACTCTTCATTAGAATGACTCAAGACATTTACACACTGATGAGTGACTGATGTTCAGATCGGTGTGTGCTCTGACTGCTTGTGCCTGTGATATATAATAGCTCTATACCAACAAACAAAAAGACCCTGAACTGTGCACTTTAACCGAATTCCCACATCATTTAGAATCATCTGCAGTGAAACATGGGTTAATGTTATTTCTGTTAAACATGACTAGTAAATTCATTAATGTGCTCCACATCCCTGAGCTCATCCTGACACAGCAACAGCGCCACCTAGTGCTTCAGCTCTATTACTACCACACACAGGCTTCTGAACTGTTTCTCAGTCACTTTGGTGCATTTCTCAAATCAGAAATGAAATTCTCAAAACTACTTGTACAACCTCCATATCATCTAGTCATTTATACACATCATAAAACCAGTTTCTTATTCTTTTGAACAAGTTGCGATTGCTTTTGTACATTCATGCAATTGTTTATGCACATTTATCTGTGGTTTCCTACATTAATGTCATGTCGCTCAAAACGTATTATATAGTTTTCTGTGCAATAGTCTTACTCCTCAAAACATCTAGTCTTTAGTTCATCGTATAAATCATTAAATGCAAAATGGTTCATCTAGTTGTCATAAACTGCCAAGCACACTTATTTTCATTTTTACACATTTTTTTAGATGTTTTGTCAATTTGGCATGAATTGTGCAAGTGAATCTTGACTTATGAAGAGAATGTAGATGATAAACTAATGATGAACCATTTCTCTGAAACAGCTCAAAGGTTCATCTCATGAGTCTTCAGTTGGAAAGCTTATACTGTATAGAGGACAACACAAGAGTTACACATTCTGACAATTTATTTATTTTCATCTTTGTGCCCATATTTGTTTTTCCTTTTCTATATCACAATGTAATGGCAAAGGTTTTTTTATTATTATTTTTTGGTAGCAGTAAACTAGTAAAAGTGTAACTGGGAATTCTATCAAGTCTCTTTCAATCAATATCCCACATACAGTAATGTGTAAATGTGTACTTGAAATGTATTTATGGCATACATAAGCATATGACATACTGTTCAATACAGTAGTAGATTTCATCAGAACATCCCTCCAGAGTACACTGTTATACTGACCACATGACTAAGCATTTTGACTGTCTTATCCATAAACTATGACACAAGGACTTGTCATTCTGATGGCACTGACATGTTCATTGACACAGATATTTATTTTTGAGAGATGAACTAAGGATTTTGAGCAAGAAATTGGCTTTTGCAGGTAATCCATGGCGTTTTGCTATTTTGTATTTGAGTTGTTTTGAGAAATGAACTTACACACACACACACATATACATTCATGCATTAAAACAGTGTATACATTTATAATAACATTTAAAAAATTAATGTTAGCTGACTTAATCAATCAGTAGCAGAATATTTATTTATTTGCTGAACTATGGTAGATATTTTAGGAAAAGAGCGCCACCCTCAGGAATGGATTTCAAACTACACCCCCCCCCCCCCCCCACACACACACACACACACAGAGAGAGAGAGAGAGAGAGACAGATACAGACCTTCTGCAGTTGAAATCCAGTCTGGTTTATACTGTTGTGGCTTCAGAAATACAAACTTATGCATGGTAATACTTCTGAAATAGATCTATTTGGGATTTATTAATGTCATGTAAGGGATTTCAATCTTTTTTTTATATATAAACTGTAAAAGCATTTGCTCTCCATAAAAGAACGAAACCATGACAGGAGGAAATGATCAGCTGTTGTACATTGTCTATTTAGCCTATTTTGATATTCTTCTTCTTATTCTCTGTGTCCTGTCTTGTCACTCATTCTGTTTTACTGTGGAGCTTCTGTCACTACAACTAATTCCTTGTATGTGTAAAGATACCTGGCAATAAAGTTCATTCTGATTCTGATACTTCTGTTTCTAAAGTTCATTCATACAACAGAATCACCTTCCAGTGTCTGTCATCACTTCAGCATTAGAGGATGTGACAGAGCTCATTTCTATCAATATCCTTTAACTTACACAACTTGATATTTTAATTAAAACAAAACGTGTGTATAATCTCAGCTCTTTTTCTTTATCCAAAATGTGTTTTTATATAGACTGAAATATAACGTTCATCATACTGATATTTTAATAATGGAATTCTCTTTAATGAATACATTTACACCTGCTAAGTTTTTGCCTATAATCTGTCATCAGATCTGAAGGCAGCAGGTTTGAGGTCAGTGTTTCAGTGATCAGCTTTTGTATAATTTTCTCTCTCGGCCGCTGGTGAATGAGGCTTATCCATGTATGGATCCCAAACTGAAGCAATCCAGCAGAGATTTAGTAAAAATAGCTGCGTCTGAACAGAGGCCTTTGTGTGGCTCTTTATGTAACAGAAGCTGCAAGTGCTTTTGCCACAAAATGAAATATTGTACGGATGCTCACTTACTCTCACACTCTCTGTTTACTGCACTTTCCCTCACGTGCAGGACAGACGAGGAGCTGACAGAATCCCCTGACATCTGCTGCTTACACTAATACACACACGTCTACTGACACACACTCACTTAGAATACATCACACCTAACATGCTGTTCTGTTCTACATTATCTTGATCCAATCATACAGAGAAAATCTGCACAGAAAACACTAATAACATATAGACTAGAGTAGAGTTCAGTCTTCATCAGAACACAGCTGTTCTTGAACAAAAGCATCAAGATCCCATTGTGTTTACTATACTGCTGCTTACTATAGTAACAGTGTTGTACTGTACTGCCAGTTACTATAGTAACAGTGTGTACTGTACCCAAGGTTGCCATAGCAACAGTGTGTGGCAGTGTGAGTGGGTGTTACCCAAAGCTTCAGCAAGGTCTGAGCTGAACAATGGAAGGAAACAGCCGGGAGTTAATCTCACACACACACACACACACACACACACACACACACTGGCTATAGTTGAAGACGCTGAGGTGAGAAAGCAGACAAAAACAGGACGTCAGGATGCATTTGATCTATAAAGGAAAACTGAGAGATAAAGAGATGTTACAGTATAAACAGCATGAGAGAAGAGTGCGGACAGACTGAGATATGAGTGAGAATATTCAGATGAAAAAGTGATTAAATATGCTGTTATATTTACAGTATGTTTCAAAGCATCTTTACAGAGAATTGGGATGAGCAACACAAAGCTGAATGAAGGGAAAAACTCCTTAAGATGGGGAAGAAACATCAGCATCCTCCCAGCTGCCATTAATGTAAACTAATATTATTTATCTCTCATCACTGAATCAGCCTGAAGACATTCATTTATACCAGCAAAATACATTTTTATGGGTTACATATTTTAAGGTAATAATTCCAGGTTTACAGTTTTTACAATACTACTGACTGTTTTAATACAATTGAAAATAATACTATTGACATTTATGGTTTTATTTGTTTATTAATTTTATGGCAATAAAACCTTTACTGATAAATAATGAGCTGATCGTGAGGAGGTCACGGTCAAACTACCTGGCGCGTAACACACACACACACACACACACACACGCACGCGCACGCAGGCCGTGACGTCACGCGGCGGTGAGGGCCTCAGCACCATCTGTCTGTCACACAATAGCGGATCCTGCTTCTGTGTGTCCTCGACATCAGCAGCGATATTAACGGTCATAACGCATCAGAGCGACACGGGACTCGACTCACAGGTCAGATCACACTCACTGTTTCTGCTTCGAAATCTCATGTATTTGTAATAGTAGCGCTGGCGGTGGCGGTTGCTATGGGCAGGAGACCTGTTGCTATGCAGCGCGCTGTATCGATACAGCATTGTCTTTGTTCGCCTGCAGACAATCCCCGTGAAAATCTGCATGATGCAGCGATGCATGCGAGTCTGTCTGCTGCTCAGGGGCTTCTCTCACACACACCTCGCTAGATCTGGTGTCTTTCTGTTTGATTTCTTTCTCCTACAATCCCTTTGAAGAAACAGACACAAATGTATCACTGGCTTTCATTTGTGACACAAATGTATCAGTGTGTATCGAATCTGACAGATGCTGGAAAGACTTTCTTTTTCATTTCATGATATCTATAGGTAGGGTATCTGTTTGGGATTCATCATTGGCAGATGGATTCTGGTGACTGTTGATGTTCTGATTGTGTGGACGGTTTATCTGACCTTATAGAGCCCACTGACCGCTGTAGAACATGAAGACCCCGCTGGACTGAGAACAATTACAGAAATCTACTTCTCACATGCTGACTTTATCAGAATAGTGTAAGTGTAGAATGAGGTATGAAAGGATAGAATTGAAGTGTTTGTCCAGATGCCTCCGGATCATCCCGCATTATCCTGCTGGTCAGGGAACAGTGACCGCTGCCGTTTGTGTTTGTATGTTGTCTGAGGGTCAGCATCATCTCTTCTCAGATGTTCTGGATCCAGACTGAAGCGTGTGTAAATCCTAGTTACAAACAGAGAAGGACATAGAGAAAAATGAGTGTAGCTGTTGTTCTAACTGAGCAAAAAATTATGTTTTCAAGCAAGCAAAAGAATTTTAATGTGCATTTGATCAGATATAACTGCAGTACAAGATTATGAGATGCATTCTTGGAATGCTTGGCGTTTTTAATCTAGATTTAAACAGAGAGAGTGTGTCTGAACCCTGAACATTATCAGGAAGGCTATTCCAGAGTTTGGGAGCCAAATCTGAAAAAGCTCTACCTCCTTTAGTGGACTTTGCTATCCTAGGAACTCCCAAAAGTCCAGTGTTTTGTGACCTTAGGGAGCGTGATGGGTTGTAGCGTGGTAGAAGGCTAGTTAGGTACGCAGGAGCTAAACCATTTAGGGCCTTATAGGTAAGTAATGATAATTTGTAACTGATACGGAACTTAATAGGTAGCCAGTGCAGAGACTGTAAAATTGGGGTAATATGATCATATTTTCTTGACCTGGTAAGGACTCTAGCTGCTGTATTTTGGACGACCTGTAGCTTGTTTATTGACGAAGCAGGACAACCACCTAGAAGTGCATTACAATAGTCCAGTCTAGAGGTCATGAATGCATGAACTAGCTTTTCTGCATCAGAAACAGATAACATGTTTCGTAGCTTGGCAATGTTTCTAAGATGGAAGAATGCAGTTATTGTAACATGGGAAATATGATTTTCAAAAGACAAGTTGCTGTCTAATATAACACCCAGATTTCTGACTGTAGAGGAAGTAACAGTACATCCGTCTAGTTGCAAACTGTATTCTACGAGATTCTGTGTACTGTTTTAATTTAATAGGAATTATGAGGTCATCCAGTCTTTTACATTTTTAAGACACTCTGTTAGCGCAGATAATGTAGAAGTTTCATCTGGTCTTGTTGAAATATATAGTTCCCGTATAATCTCATATTTTCTAATAATTTTACCAAGGGGTACCATGTAAATTGAAAATAGCAGAGGGCCTAGGACAGATCCTTGTGGCACTCCATGTATTACTGGTGATAATTGAGATGACTCCCCATTTAAATAAACAAAATGGTAATGATTGGACAGGTAGGATCTAAACCATCTTAGAGCCTGCCCTTGAATACCTGTATAGTTTTGTAATCGATCTATGAGTATGTCATGATCTATGGTGTCGAACGCAACACTAAGATTAAGTAAAACTAGCAATGAGATGCAGCCTTGATCTGACGCAAGTCAGCAAGACATGAACACACATACATCTACATACTTGATGCACTACAGATCCAGTTTGATAATAACACAGATAAAGCCCTGATTAGTAAAGCACTGCAGATGAATCTGCTCCACACATCCAGAATATTTGACTCTTATTACAGAACAAAGACTTTAAAGATCAAGAATATCATAAAGTGTATGTTTGCTTCTATAATACTGTTTTTTTGTTTTGTTTTTTTGAATGCAAGTTTTTAAATGATGATGCACCTACAGGATTTCCTTCATTCAAAAACTTCTATACTCATTCATATCTTTGCTCATCTGTTGAATTGTTAAATATCTGATGAATACTTTCAGCAACTAATGCGAGTGGAATGCTTGACACATTTGGCAGCATTTGCGTCCATCTCTCATGTTTTCCTCTCAGATTTAGTGTAGAGCTGCCAATGAGTCACTAACTAGCTGCAGTAAAGAAGTTTAGTCAGTTCTTTGCCATCTGTGGGCTGTTTTTTGTCCGTTACAGCAGACGTCAGTCACTCTGAAGCGGCTTTCACAAGAGAGTCTGAATCTGGAGAAAGTGCCAAACAGAAGATCAGCACAATGTCAGTCTATGTGTGTGTGTGTGTGTGTGTGTGTGTCTCACGTGCCACGCTGATAATTGGCTTCAGACTCTGGCCAATCTTCGTTGCTGTAAGACGGATGAGACGCTCGCTCACCTTAACAAACTCAGACATTAGGGAAAGAGACTGCACAGGTGGAAGTCTGGTTAACTGCGTACAGTCAATATATCAATCAATCAATCAATCACCTTTATTTATATAGTGCTTTAAACAAAATACATTGCGCCAAAGCACTGAACAACATTCATTAGGAAAACAGTGTCTCAATAATGCAAAATGATAGTTAAAGGCAGTTCATCATTGAATTCAGTTATGTCATCTCTGAAGACCCGGAGGTTTTATTCGGTTTTAAAAGTGTCTTGATTTTGACACACTTACTCGAAGCAGTTTACTGTGTTTTCAGCACTTAAATTCCACATCAAGACGTCACAGATGTTTTTAAATGATTGTGGTAAATACTAGAAATTCAGATCATGTACAACATGATTCGAATAGTTTGAAAATGAATGGAAACTATTTGCAGCACAGAAAAGGGAAAATAAAATTAAAGTATTAAAGAGTAGCATTGTTCAGAAAATATTTACATACGATGCCATTCAAAAGTTTGGTACGATTTTTAAATGAAATTCATCTATTCACAGATGAATAGAAAGTTTAAAAGAACAGTGTTTATTTGAAATATAAATCATGTAGAACATTATAAATGTCTTTGCTGTCACTCTTGATCAAATGAATGATGAATAGAAGTATTTAACTTGATGACCCAAACGTTTGAACTGTGGTGTTTGAGTCTCATCAGTGTGTTTTCATGCTACGCTCAGCTCTTCATCAGAATGATTGCGTTTGAGAGACAAGCAACAGAAGCTACCAGAATATTTCCCAGTGGGAAACGCAGGATTTCTAATGCTGTTGGGCTGTTACGTATGCTATTTTGTCACACAGTGAAGAAATGGTTCGTCTGATTAGTTGATGTAGAAGTGTGTCACAAGTCTATTAATCCCTGCAAACTATTTCTTCAAACAAAGAGCTCCGTTTTCCTGAAGATTGTGCAAATCCAAGCGATCAGATGATGATCCTGAGCTCATTTGAGCGGGTGAAAATCCATGGAGCAGCAACGTAGTTGATTTCGGAGATTTTTCTGTTTAGTTTGATTCAGAAAGTATTGTTCCAGGCTGGAAACAGCTAGTTTTGATTGCCTAAACCAGGCGGTATGCTGGAATGGCAGTTTTATCTTGAGGAAAGTTTGGAAAGTCAATCTATTTAAAAAGCGAGATATTCCCCCACATCTCGTCTTCTGCTTCCCGTGTTGTGGCATTGGTCCGCTCTTCCTGTGGCAGGATGCTGGGCTGCGCTGATGTTCCTGTGCGGAGCGTTCTGGCTCTGATGTGTTTACACGCCGAGGAGCTCACAGGCGCTCGACACAGTCCGCTTCTGATTCCTGCCCTCCGCGGGACCAGCGGCACCAAGAACCAGAGAAGGATGCCATGGGGAAGAAGCACGGGTCAGTCACGGCTGCTGGGCAAAATGGCTGGACACACTCCTGTCAGGTATGAGCAATGGAGAGCACGGACTGGGCAATGCAGCAAAAAACTAAATCATTTGACCAGTTGTGAACCTGGACAACAAAACCAGCCGTAAGGGTCATTTCTTTAAATTGAGATTCATGCATCATTTGAAAGCTGAATAAATAAGCTTTCCATTGATGTGTATTATGTGTATAAGGGCAGGCTTTCAGATGGTTTAGATCATACTTTTCCAATTGCTATCATTTTATCTATTTAAACAGGGAATCATCTCAATCAAGTCCAGTTAAATATGGAGTGCCACAAGGATCTGTCCTAGGCTCTCTGCTATTTTCAATATAAATGTTGGTAATATTATTAGAAAATATGGGATTAGTTTCAATTGTTATGCTGATGATACTAAACTATATAATTTAACAAGACCAGTTTTTTTCATATTAAAGAAAAATCAGTAATTATGACCCATACAATGTATTGATGTCCATTGCTACAAATATACAGATACTTATGACTGGTCACACACTACAATTTTACATGACTACAATATGATTCTTTATTAAGCATCTGGTTAAAGAAAGTTCTGTACTAAGTGCTGCCCTTGGATGTAAATTTAAAACACTTGTTATATATCTTTACTGAAAAGATGCATGTAATGTGAAGGCAAATAAACATGTTATGTCCAGAAGTAATGTAAAGTAAGAAAAATGCTAAATACAGTATTTCATTGATATGCTTTGTAAAAATGTCATGCAAGTATGCAATATTAAACATAATAATTTTCTCTCAATTATCATCATTGGTGTATTGACAGTGTGTCTAATTTTAATGTTTGCTAATATTTTTATTAAAAACTCTTCAATGAATTCAATCATGGCAAAACATTACATTCAAATGAATCAATAAAATCTGAAAAAATCACCCAGCCCTAACTAAACACCAGTCTACTAGTTAACGTGATTATCACACTGTTACTAATGAAATGAGAGTCAGAACGAAGCTTTGGAAACAAGTTTAATGCTACAGAAATGATGTAAGAATACTTGTGAACCTGGTTGGCTCTTCACATTACTTAACTGTTGAACTCTGCAAAGTATAAGAAGCTTTCCGAGTGCAATCTGGATTAGGACTGAAAGCAAGAGACTGTCAGTGAGTGTGAAGCAGATTAGAGGCGATCTGTCTGTCGAGACCGAGGAGGAACTAAAGCTAACGATGCTGCTAACTTTCTCACTCGCGTGACTCTAGTGCAGACGTTTTAGATGCTCAGATATTTCCAAATAGTGCAGCTTTTCCAAATCACAACAATGTGGTTTTGTTACAGAGCTATTTTGCTGGTTTTCTCATGTTGCAATAATAACATTTTATTTGAAAACATCTTAATATTTTAAGATAATCAAAACCAGCTCTGTGCAAAGCCATGCAATGTCACTGGGATCTTCCTAGTCTTCTGTGTTTAGTGTAAATGCATCAGTCACAATGTCGTGACTGTAGTCCAGAAGGTATTTTTTTTGTGATGTTATTCTAAAAATACATATCATTAAGAACATAATGTCTATAATGAATGAAGTAGCTATATAAATGATTTAGATCAGGTTGTGTTGGAGCTGTAGTTAGTCTATAATAGCAGTGTAACCTTTAGTGTTCTTCTGTGCTTTTGTTCTCTCGCTCTGTAAAAGTCAGCTTATTGTGGCGTGTAGAATGAACAACAATGAATCTCAACGTGTGGAGGGGAATTCAGGTTTAAAAATAAGCTGACCGTTCTTCCGGCATCAGAGCCTGGAGCAGAAAACAATCCTGAAAGTCTTCATTCCATCAGCAGAAGAGCAGAGCTTGATCCAGATTACTCCGACTGTGTTGTGTGTGTGTGTTCAGTGTCTCGTGTGTGTGTGTGTGGAGCATTTCTCTAGTTTTAACACACATTTAATTACTGTGGAGAGAGAACTAGCAGCTGAGGTTGAACAGAACAATGAAATGTGTATCTGCGTCATTCAGCTTCCTGTTAGCGTTAGCCAGGAGATTCTTTAAGCGCTTTATTGACAGATTTAATGAGCGACGACGGACCTGCGTCTACAGACACAAATATGAGGAAGATGCTAGCTATGATGACCACGAGCAGAACTTCATGAGATCTGAGTACATCTGTAAATACTGTCAGTGTAAAAAGAGAAGAGAGGAGATCAGATGTCAGTGATTGAACTCTAAACACATTTGTGATGGACATTTACATTTATGCTGATGTTTTTATCCGGAGTCGATACGTTGCATTTCAAAATGCACATTTGATCAGATCCTGCTTTCTCTGGGAATCCAACCCATGACTCTGGTGTATTTTTTGGCCCTGGACTGTTTTTTCTTTCATTGTACACATTGCATCACTCAGTTTGTATCAGCTCACCACTAATGCACAGATAGCAGTTCATGAATACAGTTTGTGATTGTACATCAGAGAGTTCAGTATGTCACTCATCTGCAGAAAGAGCCACAGAAGGTTTCACTCAGAAAGGTCTACACATCCTGCTCTTTCTGTCACTTTATGATATATTTTGGCTGATATAATTATGGTTTTCTGCTTATAAGTTTAGTGTTCTCAGCTCTGTTTAACACTTCTACATCATTTGCAGATTTACATGCATTTAAATCCTTAGATTCTTCTAGAATAGTTGTTTTTCTTTTATTCTCGTAGAATTTTCAGATTTTTCATTTTTGGGTGAGCTATCACTCTTACACCTGTGTTTTGACGAGTCACATGTAGGTTACAGGTTTTTTTATCTCATCTATTTATGGTTCTGTGTATATGTCGGGTTATGAATGGCATGTAGTGTGTGTTAATGAGCAGCAGGGTGTGCCCTAGAAATGCACGCTCAGGTGTGAGTGATGTGGTTTTGCTGGTTTATCCCTGAGGCGCACACACACACACACACACACACACACACACATGTTCACTCAGAAACAAGTACTACAGCAGAGCAGTGCGCAACAGATGAGAAGAAGTGATCTGAAAACACATCAATCTGTGCATCTTCTGTTTGATGGACATTTCTACACTTTCAGAAAAGAAAATCTGTTGGAGAATTAGTTGAAGAGATGTGACGAGCTAAAGGAATAATGTTGATATTCCAACAGAAGAGGAGTATTATTATTCATCTGGCAGGACTGTAAGTGAGAATGTACTGTATGGACATGAAACCACGTTTGGTTCGATCCAAACCCGTCCTGCGCAGGAATCTGTGTCGAGCGAGACGCTTCCTTCACCATCCGCACGAGGAACACTCAACCACACAAACCCAAACCAGAACTCGGATGATTACCAGGTAGAGTCCGGACTAAACCGCCTCATTCTGATACATTTCTCAGAAACACTTCGTTATCTTCTGTCATTTGATTTAAGAATGTTTAGATGTTAGTTCTGGAAAACAAGACTGCTGGAGTCGACAGAAACCAGTTTTACCAGCCGCCTCTCGCTGATGTCCACTTACTAGCTGTCATCAGAAACTCATTAGATCCTCAAAGAAATGAATGTCGGTTTGTTTGGCCAGTTAACTGGAACAGGAAGAAGTTTGAGTTTTATTTGTCGTTCAGAAACTTTCATCTGGATCAGGATGTTTTGTGATTGGTTGTGATTGCTGGTTTTTCAAAGCAAAATTGGATTGGATCACCCTGATCCAGATACACACTTTTTCAGATTTCCAAATCTGGATTAGTGCCGAGTGTTTATGATTCTAGTTTTGCATTGCATTTACACAAATAACTACTTCTGACTGCTCTATATCTGATGATTGTGCTCATGTAGTTTACAATCAGTGATTAATAAAACAACAATTTTAAATTAAATAGAATATTTTGGTTTGATATTGACAGCTGTTTGTGGATTTGGGGATATATTACATCTTACAAATGCGGTTTTTTTGGACCCTTTTGGAGTTTTATTACATTTTTGTTTCTGAAATCCACCCTTCTGCTGTGATCAAAATAGTTCTGCTTTTTTCTTATCAAAAGTATCCCAATCTTACTAAAACGTTTTGAACAAAACTAACTGAGGATTCAATGCTGATTAAAACCAAGATTGGATTTTTTGATCAAAAGGTTTCGAAATTGTCGCACGTTAACCTCGCATTGGATCAATGACGTTTACACACTGCCTCTGAAACTTTTGTCCGTCATAAAAAAAAAATCTGATCATGTTAGATTTTCTGTGTTCCTATCTGTAGCATGCATTTTGATAGGAAAAAAAAATGAACAGCAACAAAAGAAAAATGCACTTAGACTTAGTGTGCAAGGACCTTAATCTGAATTCAGTATCCTTTTTTCTTTTGAACAACCCATTTTCAGGATTTGATCCAATCCGATGGCCAAAATCTGATCAGTTTGGCCTCTGATGCTTAACCGTTGTCCAGTATGAACCTCCAGACTCATGCTTCTGTCCCCATCACCATCATCCTCTTCCTCTTGCTGTGTTTCAGGGACTGCAGCCTCACCGCGATGAATGTTGAGTCCTGGGCGGACTCACCTGACCTCCCGACCCCGCAGCAGCCCGACAGGTTGTGCCTGGAGTCCTTCTGGAGCGAAGTGGAGACCATCCGGAGCGACTCGGAGCCGGACAGCAGCAGACGAGATTCCCGACAGTCTGAAGGTGAGGCCGAGACCAGGCCTGTGCAAGTAATCAAATACAGTTTCCATTTGGATTCAGTAAAATCATGTAACGCAGGACTTGATTCGATTTATTCATGTTTTTAAAAGCGTGAAAAATACCTTATTAACCCTAGAACTGCTGTGATATTGAGAAGTGTGAAATGTCATAGCAACCACATTTACAGAAAATATGGATTTGATATATATCTGTATCTTTAAATAAATCATTCATATGAAGTTCTGGTCCTCAGACGGCGAGCAGGAGGAGCTCTGGCTGCAGGATGCTGGTTTGTCTCTGGTAACAGGTGAAGAAGAGGACGTGGATAAAGCCGTTCTGTTGTCGACTCTCACGAAGACTCAAGCAGCGGCGGTTCAGAGACGCATCGACTCGTACACCTGCTCGCTGCGCAAGAGGAATAAAACACCAGCGCGACACGTCAGAGACGTCTTCGCTTCCCCCATTGCTCAGGTAACAGCACACCTGTTCATGATGATACTTGATTTTGGATCCACTAACACACTGAGGGCATTATTTTATGTTTTTAGACAGATGTTGGTGACCATTGTGCTTGAGACGTATGTCTTGCAGCGTTTTGCACATGACACAGCATTCACAAATGAGGCTCTTTGTCCCAGTCCCACTGATCAAATGTTGTGTTTTTCAATGCAAAAAAATCCACCATTCTGTTTTGCATCATTTGAGCCTTTATAACAGCTGTGACTTTCAAGTTGCATTTGTATTTGAACTGGACTAATATCATATTTATTTGTATGTCATAAGGAATCTGTTTTTCCAATGTTGTCTTCATTTTATTTTAACACATTTTCACATCAATAAAATTAGGTTTTGGAGCCGTGTATTTTCATTACACTGAACCTGCATAATGCACATCCCACGTTTTCTTCTGTTTGACTTGTCACTGTTTTCAGAATTTTAATAAATAATAAAACTATGATCTGACCTCTTTAATAATGAAATGCACAGCTGACACGTGTCAGATTTGCTGATCAACTAAAAGAAAGTACATTGTTTGAGTGTTTCTGGGTGTAGGAGGAACAGTCAGTCGTGGCATTTGTAAAGGCCTGTATGTGCTCGTGCTCCACAGCACACAATACACACTCACGTCATGTCAGATCATATCAGCGCATCTGAATAAAGCCTTGAGTTCTGTTGATCACATCACATCTCTCCTGTATGTGTGTGTGTGTGTGTGTGTCTAAACAATTGTTTTCTATTCAGTCAGCAGTTCCTGAGACACACAACAGTGAACCTGACACACACAGAAACATGGAGAGTGTGACAAAGACACAACGATCAGGTACAAACACACATTTCCATTGGCTGAAAAGCTATTAAGATTATCTAATGTGATAACAAGAACCCACAACACTCCAGCTGTTGTGCAGAGACAATTTGATGATTTTTGAGGATCTCGTTAGAAGGAAACCCAATGTAAGGTGTAATGTTGGCATGAAACACTACAGCAGTGGTTCCCAATCCTGGTCCTGGACAACACCCAACAATACACATTTTGATATCTCTCTTATCTGATACATACTTTACTTGCAGATGAGTTAAATCAGGTGTGTTTGATTAGGGAGACATCTAAAATGTGTCGTGATCCTAACGGTTCATTATTCTGTTTATTATTCAGTGATATTATCAGCGGCAGATCTTCACCTGTCACATCTATTAATATAAGAGCATATGTGTGTTTAATAACATTCACATGCTTCAGATTCGGAGAGATGAGCAGTGATTATACATGAACTCAGCGATTGTGAATGCAGCACGTGCCCTTTGAACACAAGATGCAATTTCCTGCCTTTTCACATGGAAATCATATTCAAATGGATCAGATAGTGAATGCTTCCCACTGTCAATGGAAACAGCCTTTAACAGCACGTTTGTGTGTGTGTGTGTGTGTGTAGCTGTCAGCGGTCAGGAAACTCAAGGGCTACAGATGGATGAGATCTTTATCACAGATGTGGCATATTGTGAACAAGCAGCCATCTTACTGAAACAAGCCAAACTACCACAGAACAACAGCAGCCAGTGCAGGAGAGACGACGGAGCTCTGCCGGTGAGATGCGCTGTTACACACCAGAGCAACACTCTAAAAACACCATAACAACACTCACTGTCCACCTGTCTACAGTTAAACACCATAGCAACACACTAAAAACACCATAACAACACTCACTGTCCACCTGTCTACAGTTAAACACCATAGCAACACACTAAAAACACCATAACAACACTCACTGTCTGCCTGTCTACAGTTACACACCATAGCAACACACTAAAAACACCATAACAACCGCATAACAACACTCACTGTCCACCTGTCTACAGTTAAACACCATAGCAACACATTAAAAACACCATAACAACCGCATAACAACGCTCACTGTCCACCTGTCTACAGTTAAACACCATAGCAACACACTAAAAACACCATAACAACGCTCACTGTCCGCCTGTCTACAGTTAAACACCATAGCAACACATTAAAAACACCATAACAACCGCATAACAACACTCACTGTCCGCCTGTCTACAGTTACACACCATAGAAACACTCTAAAAACACCAAAACAACCGCATAACAACGCTCACTGTCCACCTGTCTACAGTTACACACCATAGCAACACACTAAAAACACCATAACAACCGCATAACAACACTCACTGTCCACCTGTCTACAGTTAAACACCATAGCAACACACTAAAAACACCATAACAACACTCACTGTCTGCCTGTCTACAGTTACACACCATAGCAACACACTAAAAACACCATAACAACCGCATAACAACAGTCACTGTCCACCTGTCTACAGTTAAACACCATAGCAACACATTAAAAACACCATAACAACCGCATAACAACGCTCACTGTCCACCTGTCTACAGTTAAACACCATAGCAACACACTAAAAACACCATAACAACGCTCACTGTCCGCCTGTCTACAGTTAAACACCATAGCAACACATTAAAAACACCATAACAACCGCATAACAACACTCACTGTCCGCCTGTCTACAGTTACACACCATAGAAACACTCTAAAAACACCAAAACAACCGCATAACAACGCTCACTGTCCACCTGTCTACAGTTACACACCATAGCAACACACTAAAAACACCATAACAACCACATAACAACACTCACTGTCTGCCTGTCTAGAGTTAAACACCATAGCAACACACTAAAAACACCATAACAACCGCATAACAACACTCACTGTCCGCCTGTCTACAGTTAAACACCATAGCAACACACTAAAAACACCATAACAACCACATAACAACACTCACTGTCCACCTGTCTACAGTTAAACACCATAGCAACACACTAAAAACACCATTACAACCGCATAACAACACTCACTGTCCACCTGTCTACAGTTAAACACCATAGCAACACACTAAAAACACCATAACAACCGCATAACAACACTCACTGTCCGCCTGTCTACAGTTAAACACCATAGCAACACACTAAAAACACCATAACAACCGCATAACAACACTCACTGTCCACCTGTCTACAGTTAAACACCATAGCAACACACTAAAAACACCATAACAACGCTCACTGTCCGCCTGTCTACAGTTACACACCATAGCAACACACTAAAAACACCATAACAACCGCATAACAACACTCACTGTCCACCTGTCTACAGTTAAACACCATAGCAACACACTAAAAACACCATAACAACGCTCACTGTCCGCCTGTCTACAGTTACACACCATAGCAACACACTAAAAACACCATAACAACCGCATAACAGCACTCACTGTCCACCTGTCTACAGTTAAACACCATAGCAACACACTAAAAACACCATAACAACACTCACTGTCCGCCTGTCTACAGTTACACACCATAGCAACACACTAAAAACACCATAACAACCGCATAACAACACTCACTGTCCACCTGTCTACAGTTAAACACCATAGCAACACACTAAAAACACCATAACAACGCTCACTGTCCGCCTGTCTACAGTTACACACCATAGCAACACACTAAAAACACCATAACAACCGCATAACAACACTCTCTGTCCACCTGTCTACAGTTAAACACCATAGCAACACATTAAAAACACCATAACAACCGCATAACAACACTCACTGTCCACCTGTCTACATTTAAACACCATAGCAACACACTAAAAACACCATAACAACGCTCACTGTCCGCCTGTCTACAGTTACACACCATAGCAACACTCTAAAAACACCAAAACAACCGCATAACAACGCTCACTGTCCGCCTGTCTACAGTTAAACACCATAGCAACACTCTAAACACCATAACAACCGCATAACAACGCTCACTGTCCGCCTGTCTACAGTTACACACCATAGCAACACTCTAAAAACAACATAACAACCGCATAACAACGCTCACTGTCCACCTGTCTACAGTTACACACCATAGCAACACACTAAAAACACCATTACAACCGCATAACAACGCTCACTGTCCACCTGTCTACAGTTACACACCATAGCAACACACTAAAAACAACATAACAACCGCATAACAACACTCACTGTCCACCTGTCTACAGTTACACACCATAGCAACACTCTAAAAATACCATAACAATCGCATAACAACACTCACTGTCCGCCTGGCTGTCCCCTGCAGTTAATGGCTGATGCTCAAGATCTCAGAATGGCTAAATAATGATGATATTAAAATCAGACAAAATCAGAGAGGAGTGTGTCAGTCGTCTCACCTCCTCTTCTTCCCGTCTCTCTCTCTCTCTCTCTCTCTCCGTCTGTAGCGGGTCATCTGTCCACAGTGCCGGCTGGGAGTGACGCGGGTGCTGGATCTTTCCCAGCAGGACATGAAGAAGGTTCGTCAGCTGGCTCTGATTGACATGACAGCGCTCTGCGACCTGCTGGGGCTCGAGGTCAAACGACACAAAACCAGCAAACGGAAAATCCCTGGTGAGTTTCCTGTCACATGACCACACTCATTCGGACCTGTGTGACCAATAATCAGAATCCTGTCGAATGTCTTCCTGTTTGTCAGAGAGCTGTTTGTTCGGCGTTCCTCTCGCCTCATTGGTGGAGAGCGATCAGAAGATCAAACCCAGCACTCAGATCCCACTCTTGCTCCAAACAGTACGTCATGACATCATTTCCTTTTGCACCAATTTATTATGTCCAACCTGTTATTATACTACTACTAGAAATTCGGCATGAAATATAAAATAAAATTGTTATTGTTACAGTTTGCATCAAATCACATGACAAACCAACCTTCATGTATTAGAATGCACTAAAAGCAACATTAACAAATAGCTTTATAATGCATTATACATAAAGGCTTTCAGTAAAGAGTTACCAATGTCTTTTACCTTATTTATTTGATTTAATTGTAATCAATTCATCCATACATAGGTTTCAATTTTATTTTATATACATTTTGACCGCATTTTTAACCAAAATATCATAACTAGATCTTCTATCAGTGAAAAGGACTTTTCAACCATTTGGTGCTTTTAAACTCCGCCCCTACAAGCTCACATTCAGATCCGCCTCCTTTTTTGAGAGCCACGCCCACACTTCAGCATCCAATCAACAACTGATGCACAGAACCAACCCCTGCCCTACATTTTTTCTTTTTCGATAATCCGTTTTTTTATGTATGTCAATATACAGAAGAAAAGATATGCTGCGGTTTCCGTTTCATCAACTCAAAATGAAACTGTTTTTATTTTTTCGTTTCAGCTTCTGTCGTTTCTGGAGAAGAAGGGTCTTGATTCTGAAGGGATTCTGCGGGTTCCAGGGTCTCAGCCCAGAATCAAAGTAAAACAAAACATTATTATCAAACAAGTACTAACAGTACCCTGGTAGTACCATGGTATCCATTGAAGTACCATCTGACACCACAAGGGCTGGTTTCCATAGACGCATGCAGTGGGATGGGGGAAAATGCAAGGTCTCAAGACATTTTTAAAGCTGAATTGATTTTATATTTTTAGAACACTGTTTTATGCACGAGACACCACAAAATACACGTCTGCCCAGGCTTTGTTTACATAGAAAAACAATGTAAAGTAGCGCTGTGGATTGAAAAACGTGTTCTGTATGAATGCTTGCTCGCTGTACCATGGTACCACCACAGTATTTTTATGCATCACTCACATAATGAAGCACTGTGTGAGTGTGTTTGGACTCACAGTCGCTGTGTGTTTGTCACAGGTGCTGCTGCAGAAGCTGGAGAACTCGTTTTACAGCGGTTCGTTCAGCTGGGACGAGGTCAGTCCCAATGACGCCGCCGCTCTGCTCAAGAAGTTCATCCGTGAACTCCCCGCGCCGCTGCTGACCGCCGAACACCTCAACAGCTTCAGCGCCGTCAGAGGTGTGTGACGCACAGCCGCAGGTCTCACTGAGGTCCTGTACTGTATGTCGTATAGTGTGCATCTACATCACAGTAGCTTCACCAGACCAAAATATCACTTAACATTAAGAGTAAGGTAACAGCACTGGAGCTTTACAGGAAGGATTCTCACTGCATTACTACAATTAATGGCCAAATGAATGTTTGTAAATGTAAACAGATATTTCCTACTGACACGCTACAGTAAAAGATAAAAAAAACCTGACATTTTTAATACTAGTGTTCTAATGGTTTTGGCCAGCACTGTATATGATCTTGGTACTGTATGATAATGTTGGTATTTTGTGTCTTTCTGAGCAAGAATCATGTTTAAATTGTTTTGTACAGATATTGCAGACCTGAAGCAGAAGCTACACGTGTTGAATCTTCTTGTGCTGCTGCTGCCAGAACCCAACAGAAACACACTGAAGGTACATGCCACACACACACACACACACACACACACACACATACACACACACACACATACACACACACACAACATGTGTCATAGACGTGACTCATCAGCAGTATTACATAAGAGAAATACATTAACACACTGAACATTTGCTTTGCTGTGTGTGTGAGTGTGTGTGTGACTGTGAGTGTGTGTATGTGTGTGTGTGTGTGTAGCTGTAGGTCTTTCACACAAGCGTAACGCCGCTCAGTCGGACGTTTATATAACTCTGTGTTGAAGTGCTGCTGTTGATGAATGTTAGAAGTCACATGAAACGCTCTTCACAGCCCAATTCACTTCAAGAGATCGTTCAGCCAGAAATCATCATCCTGTCATCATTTCCTCCTTCTTCTGTGGAACACGAAAGGAGATATTTTGAAACAACACTGGATCCCATTGACCTCCACTGAGACATTTCTCAAAAGATCCTCTTTTGTGTTGCACAGAAGAAAAAAAAACAGTGTTCATGAATGAAAAAGTTAAATTCACAAGTTAATTCATCACAGGATGGAAACCAGTGTCTTGAAGTGTGACTGTGTTTCTGCAGGCGCTGCTGGAGTTCCTCAGTAAGGTGGTGTTATGTGAGCGGCGTAACCGCATGAACCTGTGGGCCGTCTCCACCATCATGGCTCCAAACCTCTTCCTGCACAAAGCTGTTCCCAGTAAACTAGCGGTGGACGGTCCAGAGAAGGGTCAGGCGGAGCGGGCGGCAGACATCATGAGACTCCTCATCCGCTACCAGGACCTGCTGTGGACGGTAAAGATCTGGAGAAGTGTTCAAGAGAGTTTGAGCTGACGTATTTCAGAACGTTTCCTAACTTATCAAACGCTGTTCTGTAATAGCTTTTGTCCTAAATGTGGTCCTTACTGACATTAACAAAGTTACCAAACAGATAAGATAAGATTGTAAAGTAAGGATGTTTGTGTAATACGCCCCAGGTTCCTAACTTCCTGTTGAGTCAGGTGAGGAAGCTGAACGAGAACAGCAGCCGTCGCTATCAGTTCTACGACAAACGCATCAAGCACCTGCTCAGGAAGATCCACACGGACAGCAGAGACAAACCTGACAAGAACTCCGGAGAGGTACTCAAGCCACTTTCTCAAAGACATCTTTCACCTCGGATTCAAAATCCACTAAAACTTCCAAAATCATCTCATTCTTTTATAACATCCTTTTGTGGAATTTCTTTACCAAACAAGAGTGATACTCACATACTCCATGTTTACATTACAGTACACAATTATTCTTGAAAACAGCATGTAAACGTGTAAATTGTCTTGTGTGGTGCGTAAAGCTTTGGTGGCGTTAGTGTCGAAGTGAGAAAAGAATTGTCAGTGAAGGCATTTGTGTCAAAGCAGTGATAAATGAAGCAGAGTTTAGCGCACAGACACTGAGGTGCACAGAAACACTGTCAGGCGTCTGTTAAAAGAGTAAATGCTAATGAAGATGGAATTAGGAGAGAAAGAGACGAGCGACAGATCGTGAGCGTGAGAGGATGAGGAGATGATCCCTTCAGAGGCTTTCGAGATCACGAGACACGCTTACAGGACCTGATAGAACACACGTCATACTCAACCGGAGACCATGATGTCTGTAACATCTCTGATGAATCTAGAAACAAAATCATAGTCTGAGACAGACACTTACAGAGGACAGGAACCTGGAGACTTACTGCTACATTTGAAACATTTTCATTCTAGTTTAAATAATAAAAAAAGGCAATGTTACAAACTTACACTGTAACATTATTTTCATGGCAGTTACTTCGCAAATTCTCATTCTCCTAAAAATACGCTTTGTTTACTTATAATATCATATTTTCAAATTGAATATACATCTATAATCATAGTATGCAATAAGAATTTATATATTTTTTTACATTTCTTTTTATTTTGAGGTGAAATGTGGTGTGATCTACACTTTTTTGTCTAATGGTCAGTTATTGATAACTTATTTTCTTCTCTCTCATGCGCGTGTGTGTGTGTGTGTGTGATCAGCAGTGTCGGACTGTAAAGATCCAGCTGGGTGACGTGAGTTTCTCGATGGAGTTTCGTCTCACTATTAATTCTCGTGCTTCAGATCTGATGTCTCAGTTTTATAAAGAACTACACACCTCTGACAACAGCAGGGGACTCCTGAAACGGTAGAAACACACACACACACACACACACACACACACACACACTAATAAAATACCTATAATTAAAAAATCATTTAAAATGTATTATTTTCCCCGTCACACAGAAATGGTTCAACAAGCTACCCAGACTGTGCTCTCTATGAAGTGGGCGGGAATATCGGTAAGATATGTTTTCTGTACATATATATATATATAAGTTGTTTTTTTTCACCTGATCATGAAACAATATCCAAATTGAACTGCATTTACACTATCAACAACAAAACAATACTATAATATTGATATTAATATTATGTATGTGAACTCTCTAGATTTATAAATTCCTGTTTCTGTTGTACTGATGTCCACAGCTTCCGTGTTTACACGATCAGCCAGAAAGCATTACGACTTGTTCAGATTATAATCTGCATCAGATGTGTTGAATGTGATATTCTGAATGCCTGAATCTTGTTTCCTGGCTCAGGTGAACACTGTTTGGATCCAGAGACTCATTTGTTCGACCTGTACAACAACAACCCCGGCGGTGAGTGGATCATCAAACGGAGATCGTCCAGCAGAGGGCAGTAGAGACACACGAGAGCGCCACAGGAGACCTTTGACCCCTGAGGAGAGGGTCTGAACACTGAGATCTGTCTGATGTCATGAAGCTGGACTTCTGCACTGAGTTTGGACTCTGTTGATGTTGTGTTGTGCTGGTGTGATGCTGAAGGGCCGCTGGAGATTGTTGGATTATTTATTAAGCGGCAGAGCAGCTGTGTTTGTAGATGTGATGAATGAATGTCAGGTGTTGTGCTGTCACAGATCTGGTGCCTCGCAGTATTAAACACACGACTCGGTGTGAGTCTCAGCGCGAGTCTGGAGCGTCACTGGACACTTCAGATAAACACGCTCTCTCTCTCTCTCTCTCTCTCTTCTGTTGTTGATCCAGTTATTACCTTCAGTACTACTTTTAAGTATGTTATTGTACTATATTGAAGCACTTCCAAGCTGAGTTTGTCTCTCTGATTGTATTTCTTTGACTCTAACTTAATGTTTAAGACACATTCAGATAGTATTGTGCATCACACACACACACACACACACACACACACACACTCATTTATCATTCCAGCAGCTCATATAGTCGTGTCAGAGTCGTGTGAGTGTTAGTCAGATCATGCTGTGTAATAGTGTATAACATCCATCACACACTGTCAGTCTCATCCTGCTACACACACACACACACACACACACACACACACACACACAGAAAGAGATTTTTCGTGGTTTTGCGAATGGTAAGAGAACATTCCAATGTATCATTTTGCAAACATTATGGGAATGTTACTTTGTTCCCTGAACATTCTGAAAAAGTAGTTACATTAAAAAAACGATATTTGAACGTCTGGCTGAAAGCTTCCATGAACAATGTATATAATGTTTTCGACATGGTTACCAGGATGATCCTTCCTGTTGGATATATGTGTGAGGAGTTCCTCTTTAGCGCATCTGAACGGTCAGAGCTGTGTGACGCTGGCGTGTTCTTCAGTGTCTGATGTCACAGTCGGTTGGTCAGGGACAAAGACTGAAGAAGGATGTTCTGTCAGCAGTAATAATCAGATGTAGGTCAACGCTGACGCCTGCGGCCAACACATGCGCCACTTCCCATCAACACACACACTCTCTCTTTAACAATCTTACTGTTTGTTTGTCATACAAATAAATGCAAATTACATAAGCAGTGTTTTAGATCAATCTCTGAATCGATGGTGTTTTAATAATCTGTGTATTTTACTGCACTGCTAATATGATGTTCTTCCTCAGGATTTTTGACTTGTTTTCCAGTACGGCTGAATTTAAAATCAAGAAGCATTTACTAGAGATGCAAAAAGATTCTAAGTGCGTTTATGCTAATAACATGGGGTCAGAAACATTCATTTGAATTAGGTTAGGGTTAGGGTTTGCAGCTGTTTTAATCATGAATTCACTTCATTTAGATCAGTTTCTTATGTTTTATGTCATTTCGCATCTCCAGTAAATGCCTCTTGATTTGAGAATGTTTAGCTGGAAAACAAGACAGGAATACAGAGGAGGAAAGTCAAGTTTGCGGCGAGCAGCTCCTGTAATGTGAAAGATATTGCATTAAACGCTTGTAAATGTGACGATGGCTTTTGTAAACAGGTTTGTATTCATGATGTAATAAATGACTTTGAATGATCTGAATTCAGTGTGAGTTCTGATGTGTGTGTGTGTGTGTGTGTGTGTGAGTTCTGATGTGTGTGTGTGCTGTAGAGTGATAACAGCAGCTCAATACTATCAGTGACACACAGACGTGGTTCCTGTATTGATCTGCATCCTTCGCTCGTCTTGATAAATCACTGAAGTAATATTTACATCTACTTTCACTGCATTTAGTGAAGGGACGTGTTATTCTGTGACTGAAAAGACAACACATGCGGGTTCAGCATGGAATAAAAACCGTAGTGTAATGATTTTGCATGATTACTTTTGTTTTAGCTGCATGTTTGTATATTTTTGGCATTTTATTTTATTTATTTAAACATTTGTATTATTTTGTGTAATATTAATAATGTATTATTATATTATTTTTGTTTTTAATTAGATGCAAATACAATTAATGGATTTTCTTGTTCATTTTTACATTATAATTATGTTTTTGTTTACTTTTTGATGATTTTTTAGATTTAGGATTCTAGAGTTATAAACGTGCTTTTTGAATAGCTTTATTATTTTTAAATATAAGGATGAGAATGTGTTAATGCATAATTGTATTATTTTAAATAGCTTACTTTTT
>NC_039248.1:24093557-24151057 GCF_003368295.1 Carassius auratus
CAGCGGAGCATCACAGAAATACATTACACTTTAACACAGATTCACACAGAACACAGATGATTTACATTAGAATAATATTTCACAAGTTTTACTGAATTTTTGATCAAATGAATGCAGTGAGCACTTCTTTCAAAAACATTTAAAATCTTAACATGTATGTTATCAAATATAATCTGTATTGGAACTGGTACAAAAAAGCTATTGTTTTCCTGTTAAAACATTAATCCAAAACACATAAATAGCAGATGCATTCTTATGAACACCACATTTAGAAGCGTATTATTCGCATATATATTGTTTTCATGTAACCGAGCACATGATTGAGGGACCCGTCCACAATGTCAGATAATGGGAAAAGACAAATGGACTATTTCCACAGCAAACAAAATGAATAGTCTTTGATTTTAGAGATAATGGAACATACTAAACTAAAAGGCATCCTACAGGAAATGTACAGTTCTGTGTTTGCTTTTCTACATTGATGTGCATTTGTCATAGAGTCACAGTTGGAGGCACACAACACTGTATAACGCTGCACTCTTTGTGATGCAGAAGAGACGCATTTCAAAGAGGGGACTGACAGCATTTGGCTTTTACATCTGAAGAAAGAAAGTGGACAGAAAAAAAGCGAAATCGTTCATATTGACCTCATCATACTCAAAGCACAGCTGCCAGAAACATAAAGCCTCCGAACTCTCCTGTTGATGTCTGCGGTCGTGAAGAGCTGATGCACACGACACGCACTTGACCCCGGAGCGAGACCCGTGAAGGAAAGCGGGTGTTTTAAAGGGCAGCAGGACTGTGAGGTGGACCCCCGATGAACCTCTGCCAACAGAGACGCACCACCTGCAGCGACGCTATACATGAGACGACAGAAAGAGCTCCAACCATCAGTATTCTCAGTTTGCTTCAGCTTTTGAGGTACTAAACATAAAGTGTCTTTACACAGCAGTTAAAACTGCTATGTGCCTGCTTAAAATTCAGTGTAAAGATGTGATGCCACATAAAAGCCAGACTAAATTGTGTCCCTGCAGCACAGAAGCAGTCATCAGTGTCACAGACGTATATTTGTAGAAATAGACAACAATACATTGTATGAGTCACAATTATACATTTCTCTTTGATGCCAAAAATCATTAGGATATTAAGTAAAGATCATGTTCTATAAAGATATTTCATAAATTTCCTATCGTAAATATATCCAAACTTCATTTTTGATTAGTAATATGCATTGCTAAGAACTTCATTCGAACAACTTTAAAGATGATTTTCTCAATATTTTGATTTTTTATAGTAATTTTTTTTATAGTGTAACTTTCAGAACACAAAATTTTCCTGCAGTCCAAAGGAATCTTTACACAACTAAGTTAAGGCTGATCTGTGCCTGCTTAAAATTCAGTTTGAAGACCTAGGGCCCAAAGAAATGCATTTAGTTTTCCAAATTCAGCTTTCTCCATTTAAATTTTTCTAGACTCTGTTTTATTGGTTAAATTAATTGATAAAATACTTATATATATATATATATATATATATATATATATATATATATATATATATATGTATGTATGTATGTATGTATGTATGTATGTATGTATGTATATATATATGTATGTATGTATGTATGTATGTATGTATATATATATATATATATATATATATATATATATATATTAGGGGTGTAACGGTACGTGTATTCATACCGGACCGTTTCGGTACAGGGCTTTCGGTACGGTGACGTGTGTACCGAATGACCGAATGCAATATTTTGTATGCGGAACATAGGTACATTTTCGTGTTTCCAAACGAATATATTAAGTGGCGGAAGTGCCTTTACACACCAGAATCGTGCCTGATGCCTAAAATTCTGGTAAATATTCCTTAAAAAAATAATTTTAATGATTATTGTATTGTAAGTAGTAGTACTACCATTACATTAAGTAATATATTTCTTTCACAATTTCTTCAAGTTAAACTGAACTTTTATTTTGATGGGTTGCTGTGAAGTACTTTAAGTCTCTGTTTCTATGTGATATGACAATAGAATTTTCTCTATAATTGACTTTCAGAACATTTCTAGAGATTATTTACATTTATTCATTTAGCTGACGCTTTTATCCAAAGCGACTTAGAATTGCTATACATGTCATAGGTCGCACACCTCTGGAGCAACGAGGGGTTAAGTGTCTTTCTCAGGGACACATTGGTGTCTCACAGTGGATTTGAACCCGGGTCTCTCACACCAAAGGCATGTGTCTTATCCACTGCGCCAACACCAACACCAACACAATTGATTATGTACTAATTTCAGCTTTCTGACATTGAAGGATGACATTTTCACACATTTCTGACAGGGCTATTACACAGCACCCTCCAAAACCTTCCTGTGGTCCAGATCCATACAGCTATTATTGGTCTGAAGTGTTTTGTTCACACATGGGTGCAATGTGTCTTTGAGTCAATAGTGGAAAAAAGCTTACAGCGACTGCCGCCTCGGGGCTCGGCTCTGAACAAACACATGTGGGGGTGCGTTTACTGATGCCCTCGGGTCTGACCCACATTCCCTCTGACCACGGTCTGAGTCTAGCACCAGTCAGTTAAAGAAGAAGACCCCTGAGAAAACCATCGACTCATGTTCCTCTAACATCATGACATGGATTCTGTTCATGTTCAAATGCAAGACTAGGTTGATATGATTCTCATTAACACTTTTTGTTTGAATTTGTTTGAGTTTACTGGAAGTATAGTATAGTGATATGAAAAAGAAAATTGGATTTCTAATAGCCATGCACATTAAAGAGATTGAATTTTAATTATCTGATGCATGATGGACAAATCTTCAAATAACATTTTAACCATCCAGGCATTAATTTACATCAATATGTTCTCTAAAAGTATGTCAGCCCAGCTTACAAAGCATTGCATGTTGCTGGTTACATTTTTGCAGAAAGCTCTCAGATTTCTTTAAAAACATCTTAATTTGTGTTCCAAAGATTAATGGAGGGTTTGGAATGGGTGCGTAATTAATGACAGAATATTAATTTTTGGGTGAACTAAACCTTTAAGCTTCTTTTGGGCATTTTTTGATTTTCATATCTCTTAATGTTTATTAAGCAATGTACACAAACTCTTTTTAACTGATTTTAACTGATTTGTTAATTTTGACTCATACAATGTATTGTTGGCTATTTCTACAAATATCCCTGTGACACTGATGACTGCTTCTGTGCAGCGGGACACAATTTAGACTAACTTTTATGAGGCATCACATCTTTACACTGAATTTCAAGCAGGCACAGAGCAGTTTTAACTGCTGTGTAAAGATGCTTTATGTTTAGCACCTTAAAAGTTGAAGCAAATTGACCAGCACTATGCCATCGTAAACCACCCTGGACCAGCACTGTGTCAGTGTAAACCACCCTGGACCAGCACTATACCAGTGTAAACCACCCAGGACCAGCACTATACCAGCGTAAACCACCCTGGACCAGCACTATACCAGCGTAAACCACCCTGGACGAGCACTATGCCATCGTAAACCACCCTGGACCAGCACCATACCAGCGTAAACCACCCTAGACCAGCACCATACCAGCGTAAACCACCCTGGACCAGCACTATACCAGCGTAAACCACCCTGGACCAGCACTATACCAGCGTAAACCACCCTGGACCAGCACTATACCAGCGTAAACCACCCTGGACCAGCACTATACCAGCATAAACCACCCTGGACCAGCACTATACCAGCATAAACCACCCTGGACCAGCACCCAGCGTAAACCACCCTGGACCAGCACTAACCAGCGTAAACCACCCTGGACCAGCACTAGGACCAGCACTATGCCAGCGTAAACCACCCTGGACGAGCACTATGCCATCGTAAACCACCCTGGACCAGCACTATACCAGCGTAAACCACCCTGGACCAGCACTATACCAGCGTAAATCACCATGGACCAGCACTATGCCAGCATAAACTACCCTGGACCAGCACTATACCAGCGTAAACCACCCTGGACCAGCACTATGCCAGCGTAAACCACCTTGGACCAGCACTATACCAGCGTAAACCACCCTGGACCAGCACAAACCAGCGTAAACCACCCTGGACCAGCACTATACCAGCGTAAACCACCCTGGACCAGCACTATACCAGCGTAAACCACCCTGGACCAGCACTAACCAGCGTAAACCACCCTGGACCAGCACTATACCAGCGTAAACCACCCTGGACCAGCACTAACCAGCGTAAACCACCCTGGACCAGCACTATACCAGCATAAACCACCCTGGACCAGCACCCAGCATAAACCACCCTGGACCAGCACCCAGCATAAACCACCCTGGACCAGCACTAACCAGCATAAACCACCCTGGACCAGCACTATGCCAGCGTAAACCACCCTGGACCAGCACTGTGTCAGCGTAAACCACCCTGGACCAGCACTATACCAGTGTAAACCACCCTGGACCAGCACTATACCAGCGTAAACCACCCTGGACCAGCACTATACCAGCGTAAACCACCCTGGACGAGCACTATGCCATCGTAAACCACCCTGGACCAGCACCATACCAGCGTAAACCACCCTAGACCAGCACTATACCAGCGTAAACCACCCTGGACCAGCACTATACCAGCGTAAACCACCCTGGACCAGCACTATACCAGCGTAAACCACCCTTGACCAGCACTAACCAGCGTAAACCACCCTGGACCAGCACTATACCAGCGTAAACCACCCTGGACCAGCACTAACCAGCGTAAACCACCCTGGACCAGCACTATACCAGCGTAAACCACCCTGGACCAGCACTAACCAGCGTAAACCACCCTGGACCAGCACTATACCAGCGTAAACCACCCTGGACCAGCACTATACCAGCGTAAACCACCCTGGACCAGCACTGTGTCAGTGTAAACCACCCTGGACCAGCACTATACCAGCGTAAACCACCCTGGACCAGCACTAACCAGCGTAAACCACCCTGGACCAGCACTATACCAGCGTAAACCACCCTGGACCAGCACTATACCAGCGTAAACCACCCTTGACCAGCACTAACCAGCGTAAACCACCCTGGACCAGCACTATACCAGCGTAAACCACCCTGGACCAGCACTAACCAGCGTAAACCACCCTGGACCAGCACTATACCAGCGTAAACCACCCTGGACCAGCACTAACCAGCGTAAACCACCCTGGACCAGCACTATACCAGCATAAACCACCCTGGACCAGCACTATACCAGCATAAACCACCCTGGACCAGCACCCAGCGTAAACCACCCTGGACCAGCACTAACCAGCGTAAACCACCCTGGACCAGCACTAGGACCAGCACTATGCCAGCGTAAACCACCCTGGACGAGCACTATGCCATCGTAAACCACCCTGGACCAGCACTATACCAGCGTAAATCACCCTGGACCAGCACTATGCCAGCGTAAACCACCCTGGACCAGCACTATGCCAGCATAAACCACCCTGGACCAGCACTATGCCAGCATAAACCACCCTGGATCAGCACTATGCCAGCATAAACCACCCTGGACCAGCTCTATGCCAATGTAAACCACCCTGGACCAGCACTGTACCATCATAAACCACCTTGGACCAGCACTATGCCAATGTAAACCACCCTGGACCAGCACTGTGTCAGTGTAAACCACCCTGGACCAGCACTGTGTCAGTGTAAACCACCCTGGACCAACACTATGCTATCGTAAACCACCCTAGACCAGCACTATGCTATCGTAAACCACCCTGGACCAGCACTATACCAGCATAAACTACCCTGGATCAGCACTAACCAGCATAAACCACCTTGGACCAGCACTATGCCAATATAAACCACCCTGGATCAGCACTATGGCAACGTAAACCACCCTGGACCAGCACTGTGTCAGTGTAAACCACCCTGGACCAACACTATGCTATCGTAAACCACCCTGGACCAGCACAATGCTATCGTAAACCACCCTGGACCAGCACTATACCAGCGTAAACCACCCTGGACCAGCACTATACCAGCATAAACTACCCTGGACCAGCACTATGCCAATGTAAACCACCCTGGATCAGCACTATGCCAACGTAAACCACCCTGGACCAGCACTGTGTCAGTGTAAACCACCCTGGACCAACACTATGCTATCGTAAACCACCCTGGACCAGCACTATACCAGCGTAAACCACCCTGGACCAGCACTATACCAGTGTAAACCACCCTGGACCAGCACTATGCCAGCGTAAACCACCCTGGACCAGCACTATACCAGCGTAAACCACCCTGGACCAGCACTATGCCAGCGTAAACCACCCTGGACCAGCATTATGCTATCGTAAACCACCCTGGACCAGCACTATACCAGCATAAACCACCCTAGACCAGCACTATGGCAGCGTAAACCACCCTTGACCAGCACTAACCAGCGTAAACCACCCTGGACCAGCACTATACCAGCGTAAACCACCCTGGACCAGCACTAACCAGCGTAAACCACCCTGGACCAGCACTATACCAGCGTAAACCACCCTGGACCAGCACTAACCAGCGTAAACCACCCTGGACCAGCAGTATACCAGCGTAAACCACCCTGGACCAGCACTATACCAGCGTAAACCACCCTGGACCAGCACTAACCAGCGTAAACCACCCTGGACCAGCACTATACCAGCGTAAACCACCCTGGACCAGCACTAACCAGCGTAAACCACCCTGGACCAGCACTATACCAGCATAAACCACCCTGGACCAGCACCCAGCATAAACCACCCTGGACCAGCACTAACCAGCATAAACCACCCTGGACCAGCACTATGCCAGCGTAAACCACCCTGAACCAGCACTATGCCAGCGTAAACCACCCTGGATGAGCACTATGCCATCGTAAACCACCCTGGACCAGCACTATACCAGCGTAAATCACCCTGGACCAGCACTATGCCAGCGTAAACCACCCTGGACCAGCACTATGCCAGCATAAACCACCCTGGACCAGCTTTATGCCAATGTAAACCACCCTGGACCAGCACTGTACCATCATAAACCACCTTGGACCAGCACTATGCCAATGTAAACCACCCTGGACCAGCACTGTGTCAGTGTAAACCACCCTGGACCAGCACTGTGTCAGTGTAAACCACCCTGCACCAACACTATGCTATCATAAACCACCCTGGACCAGCACTATGCTATCGTAAACCACCCTGGACCAGCACTATACCAGCATAAACTACCCTGGATCAGCACTAACCAGCATAAACCACCTTGGACCAGCACTATGCCAATATAAACCACCCTGGATCAGCACTATGCCAACGTAAACCACCCTGGACCAGCACTATGCTATCGTAAACCACCCTGGACCAGCACTATACCAGTGTAAACCACCCTGGACCAGCACTATACCAGCTTAAACTACCCTGGACCAGCACTATGCCAATGTAAACCACCCTGGATCAGCACTATGCCAACGTAAACCACCCTGGACCAGCACTGTGTCAGTGTAAACCACCCTGGACCAACACTATGCTATCGTAAACCACCCTGGACCAGCACTATACCAGCGTAAACCACCCTGGACCAGCACTATACCAGCGTAAACCACCCTGGACCAGCACTATGCCAGCATAAACTACCCTGGACCTGCACTATACCAGCGTAAACCACCCTGGACCAGCACTATGCCAGCGTAAACCACCCTGGACCAGCACTATGCCAGCGTAAACCACCCTGGACCAGCACTGGACCAGCGTAAACCACCCTGGACCAGCACTTTGCTATCGTAAACCACCCTGGACCAGCACTATACCAGCGTAAACCACCCTGGACCAGCACTATGCCAGCGTAAACCACCCTGGACCAGCACTATACCAGCGTAAACCACCCTGGACCAGCACTATGCCAGCGTAAACCACCCTGGACCAGCACTATACCAGCGTAAACCACCCTGGACCAGCACTATGCCAGCGTAAACCACCCTGGACCAGCACTATGCCAGCGTAAACCACCCTGGACCAGCACTATGCCAGCGTAAACCACCCTGGACCAGCACTATGCCAGCGTAAACCACCCTGGACCAGCACTATACCAGCGTAAACCACCCTGGACCAGCACTATGCCAGCGTAAACCACCCTGGACCAGCACTATGCCAGCGTAAACCACCCTGGACCAGCACTATGCCAGCGTAAACCACCCTGGACCAGCACTATGCCAATGTAAACCACCCTGGACCAGCACTGTACCATCATAAACCACCTTGGACCAGCACTATGCCAATGTAAACCACCCTGGACCAGCACTGTGTCAGTGTAAACCACCCTGGACCAACACTATTCTATCGTAAACCACCCTGGACCAGCACTATACCAGCGTAAACCACCCTGGACCAGCACTATGCCAGCGTAAACCACCCTGGACCAGCACTATACCAGCGTAAACCACCCTGGACCAGCACTATGCCAGCGTAAACCACCCTGGACCAGCACTATGCCAGCGTAAACCACCCTGGACCAGCACTATGCCAGCGTAAACCACCCTGGACCAGCACTATGCCAGCGTAAACCACCCTGGACCAGCACTATACCAGCGTAAACCACCCTGGACCAGTACTGTGTCAGCGTAAACCACCCTGGACCAGCACTATACCATCGTAAACCACCCTGGACCAGCACTATGCTATCGTAAACCACCCTGGACCAGCACTATGCCAGCGTAAACCACCCTGGACCAGCACTATGCCAGCGTAAACCACCCTGGACCAGCACTATGCCAGCGTAAACCACCCTGGACCAGCACTATACCAGCGTAAACCACCCTGGACCAGTACTGTGTCAGCGTAAACCACCCTGGACCAGCACTATACCATCGTAAACCACCCTGGACCAGCACTATGCTATCGTAAACCACCCTGGACCAGCACTATACCATCGTAAACCACCCTGGACCAGCACTATGCTATCGTAAACCACCCTGGACCAGCACTATACCAGCGTAAACCACCCTGGACCAGCACTATACCAGCGTAAACCACCCTGGACCAGCACTATGCCAGCGTAAACCACCCTGGACCAGCACTATGCCAGCATAAACCACCCTGGACCAGCACTATACCAGCGTAAACCACCCTGGACCAGCACTGTGTCAGCGTAAACCACCCTGGACCAGCACTATACCATCGTAAACCACCCTGGACCAGCACTATACCAGCGTAAACCACCCTGCACCAGCACTATGCCAGCGTAAACCACCCTGGACCAGCACTATACCAGCGTAAACCACCCTGGACCAGCACTATACCAGCGTAAACCACCCTGGACCAGCACTATGCCAGCGTAAACCACCTTGGACCAGCACTATGCCAGCGTAAACCACCCTGGACCAGCACTATACCAGCGTAAACCACCCTGGACCAGCACTATACCAGCGTAAACCACCCTGGACCAGCACTATACCAGCGTAAACCACCCTGGACCAGCACTGTGTCAGTGTAAACCACCCTGGACCAGCACTATACCAGCGTAAACCACCCTGGACCAGCACTATACCAGCGTAAACCACCCTGGACCAGCACTGTGTCAGTGTAAACCACCCTGGACCAGCACTATACCAGCGTAAACCACCCTGGACCAGCACTGTGTCAGTGTAAACCACCCTGGACCAGCACTATACCAGCGTAAACCACCCTGGACCAGCACTGTACTGAATTTAAAACCACCTTTATATTTTAGTGCAGTTGGAAGATGTGTAACTCACACAATAAAAGCCTACTTTTAGCTTACTATTTTAAGTAAAGATAATTAACATTAAAAAAAATTATCTTTGTTGGTAAATTTCTGCATCAAAGGGTTTAAGGATTTTTGCTTAAATAAATGTTTAAAAAAATCATTTCATTCACACAGGAGGTCTGGAGAAAGCATGCCTTTTATTATAGTATAGATCAATAGCGTTGATGTTGAATCATGAGCTGAGGCTGTATTAATGAACACAGACTCTATTCAAGTGCTCGAGGGTTTCCCGTGTGTCTGCTCGCTTCTGTAAATTGACTATCAACAGAGCTCTTTTACTCCTGCTCGGTCCAATTAAAATCAAAGAAAGCGCGTCCGATGATGTCACAACGCACTGAGCTCTGAATATTCATGAGGCTTTCAGCGATTGCTGCTCATATCTTTCACATTTCGTGAGATTTTACTAATTCAAACGTTTCAAAGTTGGGACCGTCACATCTTAGTAGTTATGGAAAGAAAGAAAGAAAACACATTTACGACTCATTTGAATGAGCGGACTGTTATTAGAAGCAGGTGGTCTGCATCTCAATGGGTGCTCGCATTTGTGGTGTAATGACTGTAATTACTATTTCAATAGGATCTTCCCTCACGTATAGTTTGGGTTTTAGTCCCAAAAAAATATCATCTTGTTTAAATAGTCGATTCAATTTCAGTTCCATTTGTTAAGATGAAGTCAACAGCTTCAGAACCGCTGTAGCATTGATTTGTACAGGTGTGTTGATGTGTTTAACAGGACAAAACTGTCCCAGAGTTGTTTCTCTTCATTTATTCATGAACCCAGAGACTGAAGCGTTCAATGCCATTTCAGCATTCAACTCTCTTGACATTTTATTCTATTGCTCTTATGAATTACATTTCATTTATATTTACAGTTATGCATTTGGGAGAAGCTTTTAATCAATACTTTTATAAGTGCATTCCCCAGGAGTCAAACCCATGATTTTAGCGTTACTATAAAAGTCATGATCTGCTGTCTAAACTAAAACTCATATTTCTGCTCATTTTTATGCACAGAACTTTATCCGAATATAATCTACTTCAATATATATTAAAATCATTGTATTTACCATTAACCATGAGCACACACACACACTCACAGTCTATAAAGGCTGATAGCCGCGGCTGTAAGAAGCATATAATGGAAACAGATTGCTGTGTTGATTGTGTAGGCCTCGGGCTCTCCATCCCAGAGGAGCACTGCCCGTTTACACTGTGTTCAAAGGAGAGGGCTAAAAGGCAATTACAATGTTAATGTGTCCTGGCGGGGGGGAACAAGGAAAGAAAATCCACAAGGTGATGGAGTGAGTCAGGAACGCTAGAAATACTGCCGTCTGGAGCGCCAGAGGAAAACACAAGAGCAGCAATCAACAAGGAAAAACACACGTATGAATATATGCAGGTCACTTGAGAAAAGATAGGCTACTCTTGTATCTGACATATAAAGAGCGAGAGACACTGAAGTGTGTGTGTGTGTGTGTGTGTGTGTTCATTCTCTGCTCCAGCAGGGTTAATATAACCCACATCTCTCCTGGGATCTCATAATAGGCCATTAAACAGGCGCATTAGGATAAATGAAAAGGCTTTTAAGTGGTTACCAAAAGACCACCTGGATTTCACTCTCATATGTGTGTGTTTATGGCTAAAAGGGATGGATTTATTAGAGTTATGGGATGTGATTTTTCTGTTTTTGTTCTCATGCTCTCTACATGTCTCTGCCTCACTGAAATAATACAATCATTTGCAGGTTTATTTCAGATTGTTCTTTACATTACACAAATACATGCTTTTCTACATTATAGAAATGCATTTTGACCAATATATATTTATTTAGACGGATAGATAAACATATAATAAATAATGAATTTAACTAAATGTTTTTTTATTATTATTATTTAAATGAATAAACATTTTCCATTAATTTTTTATTTTAGTCATTATCTGGTCCTTAATAATATTCTCAATAATATTCTCAAAAACATGATTTACATCAATCATGGAACGCTTTATTTCTGAAATGTTTTAGTTGGATCTTCTACATCCATCATTTTTTAAATGTTACGTATTGTTTCAGAATGTTCAGAGAACATTCAAAAGTAACATTTCCATATTTGGAAAATTATTAAATGAAATGTTCCCTTAATGTTTGCATTAAAACATTCAGAAATACCATTTCCTAACCCTACTCTAAAACATTCTTAGAACATAATTTTGTTAGCTGGGGTATTATAAATAGCATTATTTAAAAGCATGTGTGCAAATGTTTTTATAATTTTTAATCTGCAAAAAATATAAGCAAACAGGGGCCATTACAGTGAGAATGGCGTATGATCCACAGCTGAAAGTGTTTTTGGGAACGCAGCATCTACTAGTGACTCCACTTATAAAAGCAGCACATATCTGTTCTGATAGTAATGTACTTGGGATTGTGATGCTAATAGTAATGGATTCGGAGAGGGGCCAATGCACGCGATTGGCTAATTTCACTGTGCCACGGCCCCCAGAGACACACGTGTCTTTTCAGTTTGGCTCTCTAATTGAAGTGTGTTATGTGTTATTTTCTGCCTCGCTGAGCCACAGAAGAGGCTGCAGTGGTTTCATACTGTGTCTGAAGCAGAAAGATAAAACCTTTCAGTGATCTGCTGTTAAAAGAAAATTATTTTTCTTAATCTGAGGGCCATTTTAATAATCAAAAGAACCTTTTCCACTATAAAAAGATGTTGAGCAATGGGAAAGGTTCCATGGATGTTAAAGGTTCTTCATGGAACCATCAATGCCAATAAAGAACCTTTCACAATAATAATAATAAATTTAATAGTGCTGGCTCTTTAAGATGCAGTGAAGAAGAATTCATGAAATCTTCCATTGCACAAAAGCAGAAAGGTAGAAAAGGTTCCATATAGCCTATAATTAAAATGTTCTTCACACACACACACACACACACACACACACAAAGAGAGAATTAAAGAGCTAAACACTGAAAGGTATTTCAGGGAAGCAAATATTTCGTGTAACACTGTGGGCAACAATACTAAACAACACTATAATTCAGAATGTGTGTTTCGGATCCATGCATTCTTAAACCTTTTGGAAAGTCATCAGATGAATACTTTTTCATATTTGATATGCTTGCAGATGTGAGTTTGTCTGCAGTGATTGAATGATAAGCCCCATTACTCTGCGTCCCATAGTCTTCAGTGCGGAGCTAATTAATGATCTGTCTCTATATAGCAGCAGAAGACGAGGGAATCGCTCCGCTACACTAGCTCGGCTCGGTGAAGTGTGTAATGAGAAAAGGACGGAGCCGAATGAAGCAGCCGCAGGGACAAAGGACCGGACCGATCATATGTCTGGCCAAATCCTTTTGTTTCCGAATGCACCGTGATAACACAAAAAGACAGAATCATGACACTGCTGCTCTTCAACAATAGCTTGAGATCACCTTTGCGGAGCGAGATAGCATTGAATCACTGACAAAGACAGCAGTGCGACACACCTGACTGATCCCGGATCAGTGTCCCGGGGGACAGATGGAGGATTATGTGCGGAGAGGCTCCTGGGAGAAGACCCTGACCTCTTATTGACCTCTATGATTTTTCTGAAGGGTAATAAACTGCATGGGAAGCAGAGAAGACGTGCCATCACATTCACTATGCCACAATACACATGAAATGAGTTTGCTTTGTCTTTGGACTGCACCAGTGGAAACACACACAACTGAGCCACAGTGAAAGCAAGAGCAGCACAGAAGGGAATGATGGGAAACATGGCACCAGATAATAGTGTCTGTAGAGGTGAGGAAAATCAATCTGATGCTTTTTCACACTGGACAACAGTGACTTAACAGATCCTGAGACGCTTTACAACACACGGCTCCTGGCACAGAATATTGATACAACATTATTAATCAGATAAGTACATCTAGTAGCTACATCTCTAGCCTTAGACTTCTTCATAAGAAATGAGTGCTTGCATGTGAATAATAATATATTTCATATTAAGTTTTTTACTGAAAATATCAATTTGACCAGGATAAGTCATCACCATATTGCTTAAGTCGGCTGCTATTATTGTAATTCTCATCAGTGTTCTTATTATTAGTATAGAAATGCTCATGTGTGTCCCTGCAGCACAGAAGCAGTCATCAGTGTCACAGACGGATATTTGGAGAAATACACAACAATACATTGTATGAGTCACAATTATACATTTCTCTTTGATGCCAAAAATCATTAGGATATTAAGTAAAGATCATGTTCATGTAGGCCTACATTTCCTATCGCAAATATATCAAAATTTAATTTTTGATTAGTAATATGCATTGCTAAGAATTAATTTAAACAACTTTAAAGATGATTTTCTCAATATTTAGATTTTTTTGCTCCCTCAGATTCCAGATTTTCTAATAGTTGTATCTCAGACAAATATTGTCCTCCGAACAAACCACACATCAATGGAGAGATGATTTATTCAACTTTTAGATTATATATTCATCTAAATTGTAATTGACCCTTATGACTGGTTTTGTGCTTGAGGGTCACATTTAAGAAGAAAATTCCAGATAGTAGGCATTTGTAAAAAAAAAAAAAAAAGTGTTTTTATCTCAAAGGCGCTGGATAAAGCCCGTGTGCGTCTGTTCTTGTCCTGATTGTATTGTCGCAGCTGTGAATCGTCTGATAACGCCGCTCCGATTAACCCTTCCGCTCCCACCGGGAAACCGAGGCCGAGCGCAGCCTGCGGGATAAAGGACATCTCCGGGGAAAGACCATCACTGATATGAGAGATTATATACAGCGAATACAAGGCAACACGAATACTTTATACAGTATAGCCTACGTATCGTATCCTACCTGAAGCATAAGATAAATTAGAAATACATTTGTAGTGAAGCGACGTTCATTGGAAACCCCTGACCAAAATTAGCATCACATTTACGGAATTAGATTATATTTTTCCTAGAATAATAGCCTATAACATTTAGATTCAGTAAAACTGTTTACCGAATTTGTCAGTGTTTATTTTTTTCAAACCAACGTTCTAAATAATTACAGATTTACATAATTTTAACATAACCGTCAGCACGCCGGATAAAGTTTAATTATATCTATATTCTAGTCGTTTTGTACCAATCATTTATTTCAACGGATTTTTTTTTTAATACAATAAAGTTTTGATTATTCGTTTATATTTTAGCATGGCATTGACATCTAATAATTATGAAATCAGATAAACACATATTTTTAAGTCCTTGGTTTATTTCTTTAAAGCTTGAGTATCATTGTCTTGATACTGATGTAGAATCAATTTCTTTCAAGAATTAAAATACGAAACGTATAATTTAAAAAGTATTTCACAGTATTTTATAAAGAATAATTCGATCCAAACGAACACGAGTGTAATGTGTTCATAGGCCGAAATGATTTTATAAAGCGTCCGCTTGTGTGAATCCACACTGATCGATCAGAACTGCATCTGAATATGATGAACACATGCGAGAGCAGATGAATGAAACATTCCATCAGAGAAAAAAAAATATATTTTTTCTATCGCTTGTTAACTTTTCAAAATCATCTTCATTCACTTTAAAAGAGTCCGAGAACATGATGCAGATGAACAGCCCAATGCACAATATTTCTGCACCCTGACAAATAATCCATGAGAAACATTCTTGCTATTTTTTTTTTTTTTTTACAAATTGAAACTTAAAATTTAAGATAACTTAATAGCTATAAAGGCGACCAAAAATCGAAACCAGTCAATTCTAATTCAAATCAGCGCCGTATTTCTTCCTTTGTCGAATGGAAGCAGGTTTTAAATCCGTTCAAAAGAGTATTCCAACACCAACTCGAGGCTGGCACGGTTCCTTTCGTTGAAAAAGAGTTCTAAACCTTCATCTCAAGCAATAAAAACTGTAGATTGCGACAGGAACACACAAGTAGAATACTTCAAGAACACTTTTAGTGTCCATGTAAGACCTAGAACGGTGCGTGGAGACGGTTTATATATTCGTAAAGTTATGCAATACTATGAGACCCCGGATGCCATTGGGTGTTGTGACCACGCATATTGGGCATAATGAGAGTGGAGAGGAGGATGGGGTCCTGCAAGCACCTCCCCTAGAAATGCAGCAAATCTTTACCCCGTTTTTTGTCGGTGCGGAGTAGCGCGCGCACTGGGAACCGGGGACGCGCGAGAATCTTAGCATTGGCAGGCTGACGGTGACACGTGCCTCTCTCTCAACACCCCCGAGCTCCCGTGGACCGCATTGGCATCAGCGACGGCCACCGAGACGCAGGAGTCGACGCTGTGCCACGGATACAGAGAACGGAAAAGCCGCGCAAAACCAAGAGCGCTCTCGTTTACGCACCGGACATTAAACGCACTCTCGCCTGGGAAGCGCGCATCAGAGTCCGGACAGCGAACAGCATGCAGGTGCCAGGCATCCTCTACGTCTAAACGTGACATGAACCACGGAATTAGCAAAAACACCAGGCAAAACTGGAGATAACGAACACGCGTCACCACGATCTTCTCGCTCCGTTGATGCGCAGACAAAGAGCTCCGGTCGCACTCTAAATTCGATATAGCTAGAAAAACATTTGTAGAGGTATTTGAACACGAGTCTCATTTAGGAGAGCAATCATGGCTACGGTAATTAGAAGCAAGATCTCTAACAAGCTGTCCAACGCGGCCACCACGGTCACCAATAAGTCTCAGGCGAAGGTGAGTGGGATGTTCGCCAGACTGGGCTTCCAGGCCGCCACCGACGAGGAGGCTTTGGGCTTCGTCGACTGCGATGATCTGGACTATGACCACAGGCAGGGGCTTCAAATGGACATCCTTAAAACCGAGCAAATGGGTGGAGAGGGCGGCGAGGAAACGGGGGGCGAGGGGGACAGTCATTACCAGAGGGATGGAACGGGTCCGCCGCCCTCCGCGTCCAAAGACGGAGGACTCTGCTCCGAGTTAGGCAGCCCGGACAAGCCAAGAATCACTGCTTGGGAGGCAGGATGGAACGTGACCAATGCGATCCAGGTGAGGAGGCACTACGCGTCATGGCGATGCATAAATATATATATCACATTCTAAAGTTTTTAGAACTGATAAATATTGAAATATTATGTGAAAACTGTTTGCAATATAAATACATATTAAAATGATTAGTCCCCTGAGGCAAAACGTTTCTTTAATGGCGTAGATTTTTCTCGTGTTGATGTCACGTCACGGGGGATCCGATTGATATTAAGCGACTTTCATCAGCAAATTGCGCTTTATAAAACAGCAGAACATTCGATATGCATTTCTATACTGGTGTTTTGTTGGGTTTGCCTGAGCAATTCCGTCATTTTTCGACGCGCGTAAAACCAGAGAGTATTTGCCTTTAACATGTTACGATTAAAAATATCCGTTCTAAAATGTATGCATTATATCAAACGATGGTTAAAAAATAAATTAAAAATGTGTTTTGGATAATGCCAAAAAATGCATATTCAAACGATAAAACCCCACGTATTTAATCGTGCGCAGTTAAAGCTCCTAATATCAAGAGTGACGTCCGTGACGTGACTCCCTGCCTCTTTGATTCATCCTGATGACGACACAATGAGGTGAGCGTGACTTTGCTCACAGCAAATGAAATGTCGGACTGAATTCAGCTGCATTTCTAATGCTCCATCACACCTGCAGTGAATGTAGGAGCTGATGATGGCGCATTGCCTCTGGAGAACTCCGAAATCGTGACACCAAGACCAACATGCACTCTTAAAAATAAACGTGCTTCACAGTGATGCCCTAGAAGCAACCTTTTTGGTCTAAAAGAAGCTTTAACATCTGAAAACCTCTCTGTTTCACAAAATGTTCTTTCTTTGTTTGCAAAAAAAAAAAAAAAAAACGTTCTTCAGATAATAAAAAGATTGCTCTTTGTGAAACCAAAAATGGTTCTTCTGTGGCATCACTCTTCTGTGAAGAACCATTTAAGCACCTTTGTTTTTAAGAGTGTGGGTATAACAGCACTTTGCATGGGAATAAAATGGAATAGAAAAGAATGCATGGGGCATTAACATAGTGAATTACAGTGTGAGGATAAAAACAAGCAGTGTCTGTTATATAAAGCCATGCTCTGCTTATCTCCCCAGGGCATGTTTGTTCTCGGGTTACCCTACGCCATTCTCCACGGAGGATATCTCGGACTGTTCCTCATTATATTCGCCGCTGTCGTGTGCTGCTACACGGGGAAAATCCTCATCGCTTGCCTCTACGAAGAAAACGAAGACGGCCAGTTGGTACGAGTGAGAGACTCGTATGTGGATATTGCTAACGCATGCTGCGCGCCACGCTTCCCCGCACTGGGAGGTCACATCGTCAACGTAGCTCAAATCATCGAGCTGGTCATGACCTGCATTTTATACGTCGTGGTGAGCGGAAACCTGATGTACAACAGCTTCCCCAACTTCCCCGTGTCCCAGAGGTCTTGGGCCATCATCGCCACCGTTGCTCTTCTGCCCTGCGCCTTCCTCAAGAACCTCAAAGCTGTGTCCAAGTTCAGCTTGCTCTGCACCCTCGCGCACTTCGTCATCAACATCCTAGTGATCGCCTACTGTCTGTCCAGGGCGCGAGACTGGGCCTGGGACAAGGTGAAGTTCTACATCGACGTCAAGAAGTTCCCCATCTCCATCGGCATCATCGTCTTCAGCTACACCTCCCAGATCTTCCTGCCTTCGCTGGAGGGGAACATGCAGAAGCCCAGCGAGTTCCACTGCATGATGAACTGGACTCACATCGCTGCCTGCATCCTCAAAGGCCTGTTCGCCCTGGTGGCTTATTTGACGTGGGCCGACGAAACCAAGGAGGTGATCACCGACAACCTCCCATCTGGCATCAGAGCCGTCGTTAACCTCTTCTTGGTGTCCAAGGCGCTGCTTTCGTACCCGCTGCCGTTCTTCGCCGCCGTGGAGGTCCTAGAAAAGACTTTCTTCCAAGACGGAGGGCGTGCGTTTTTCCCGGATTGCTACGGGGGCGACGGGCGTCTCAAATCATGGGGTCTTTCGCTCCGCTGTGCACTAGTTGTGTTCACTATGCTCATGGCTATTTATGTGCCACACTTCGCGCTCCTCATGGGTCTGACGGGCAGCCTGACGGGCGCGGGTCTGTGCTTTCTCCTCCCCAGCTTATTCCATCTCAAGTTGTTGTGGAGAAAGCTCTTGTGGCATCAGGTCTTCTTCGACGTCGCCATATTTGTGATCGGGGGTATATGCAGTATTTCCGGCTTCATCCATTCCGTCGAGGGCCTGATCGAGGCGTACAAATACAACCTGTCCGATTAGTCTGGAAAATGATGAGCGGATGTAGTCTGGTGATAAGTGTTACGCATCCCACATATTGATAACCAAACCGATGTTACCCCCAGAAACGATAAATAAACACAAAAGCATTTAACCCATGCCACTCTTAAAAATAAAGGTTCCAAAAAGAAAATGTCAGTGAAGAGTTCCTAAATGAACCATTTTGAAAAACACATCTAAAAGAACCATTCTTCATTTGAAAGGTTCCATGGAGGATGTTCATAGAAGCACTGATGCCAATAAAAACACTTTATTTGTAAGAGTGCAGACTCGTTAACACACAGTAAATCAGCGAATCTTTACACATCCACGTGAGAAATGTCTTGGACAGCAGCGCGTTACACAAGAGCACACGTATATTTGTGTTGTTAAGCGAGAAAATGGTTTACAAGAGATTTTATTTGAGCTTTGATTTGCCACGGGAATCATTTGATTTGAGTGCACGACATTCAGCAAATCTCCTGCAATACGAAATTAATTAATTAAGGGACGAAGGCCGTGGCAATAAACACAATCGAGTATGTTTGAAACAAGTTAATGGATTTTCATGAATTCGATCTGAGGACACGTAGCTTAAAGCCTAAGTCTTAATTATTATCGTTTGCATTTACTGAACCAAATCTGAGAGGGCAAGATAGAATATAATACTGGACGGTGAAGAGAAGTACTTCAACTATGCATTCTGATCGTATGATGTCCATGCAGTATTAGAGATATTCAGAAGAAAACCCGGCTTTTATTCACACGTTTTAATTGCTTTCTGGCAGAAAAGATACAAAGAGACTCGTATTTTTACAAGACATCGAACAAGATGAAGAGGAAAACGAAAAGCACTCGGAAACTCCTGAAGGAGTGATGGAGGATATTAAACATCCCACCAAAACAAATCGCTAAATTTCGATTTTTTTTTAATAGTATTTTAGCGTTGTTTATCGGATATCAAATGTTGTAATTTAAAACAATTAATAATGTCCATGTTCACCTCGGGGAGATTTATTCTAGCGTTGATGGATCGAAATCAAGGGACTTGCATAAGACATTTTTTTTTTCATTTTGTGCAATCCAATGGGTGCTGTGGAAATGTTATAAAACCGTGTGTGTTGTGTTATTGTGGTTTAAAAGATGGAATGTATATCAAAAAACATCATCATATATCGTGAAAATGAATATATTGAAGAATAAAGAAACGCGTGAAATTATAGACTATTGTAGAACTGTTTTTTGGTTTTGTGTGGTATGGGGGAAAATGAAACACGTGCATCTTTTTCATTTAAAACATAATAAATCTACAAAACAATAAATCAGTTGAATCCCACATCTCAGAGATTTAATCCAATGGCGCATATACACATTATATAAATTATTATTACAGGCTAAAATATATTCTGTAATATGTCTATAGCAAATGCATTTCCAAGATTTCTATTTTCTGATCATTCCTGAATTTGCAGAAGAGAAAAAAGGCCTTATTTTTTGATGCATTATAATCGACACAATCACGGCAGGAAAAAAAGGCAGCTTTACAATGTGAAAAACAGTGACCGCAGCATTTAAATGAATTATTTTATTCTACCAATGAACTGCGCTTTTAAATAAATTCTAATGCAAATAATAAATGCAACTCGTCCTTCCATACGGCGAAACAGAATGAAGTGAACTCGTGCAGAAAATGCGCGACAGATTTGTGCTCTCGGCTCTGATTCCGCAGGTTCACATGCGAGCTCACAGACAGACATCTGGATAGACTCTCAGTTACTGAGGCGAATATGAAAAAGAAATGAATAAAATACAAAGATGCGCATTCGCATATGGTTGCGTGCATGCACGCGCCTGAACACAGCATAAACACGTGAAATAAAAAGATCAAAACGGCTCTACGGTTAAATTCTAGAGAAATATATAGTAAATATAATATAATTGTAAAAATATTCTCAAAAATATATATATTTTTTATCGGCACAAAATAATTCTGCATGACACTATTGCACCGATGAGGGAAGAAGGTCAGAACATTTTTAGACCGTTTCCATTAACTAGCTACCTAATGAACGCTAGTGGAGAATTACGCCGTGTTGAATTGTGGGAAATCGAGTTTAACCAGAGAAGCCATTTTCTCATTACTGGACCACGAAATGCATGAGAAACTGAGTCTGTAGCGCCACCTGGTGGCTTCATAAAATACTGCCAAAATGAGACGAGAGTGCTGTACGTAAACCAGACGGTATAAAAACAGACAAATACGTTTAACATTTTACAGGATTAGAAAGGCAAATCAAAACCACAGCTGATAGAGTTGAGTTTTTCCACACACACAGAACTAGACAAACCACCGATCTATAAACATGTTCTCTATTATAGAACAGAGAGACTACCATTTTTGAAGCACCTGAGCACGGCTTACTAAACATTAAGATTACTACTTTTATGGAAATGTAAAGAAGAACGCGTTTTACAAATGGACAGCAGTAATCGTGTAAAACAGTTAGCCGGAGATCAGAATATTTAACGTTAAAAACTGTTTGCAAACACAGATCTGTAGTCACTCACCCTCACTGTCGCTCCAAACCAGTTTTAATTGTTTTCAATTGCGAGAAATAAATAGCGGAACGTCCTGAAAGTTGTTTCCAACTGAACAAAGCCGATCAAACTTTAAAAATAAGAACAATAAAAAAGAAAATTCAGTCATTTACTGAGAATCCGCGTTCAGATCTCAAGCCCGCGTTTTCTAATTTACAAGTCAACCGTCAGTCAGCTCGTGACGCGCGAAGTTTGAATACGAGAAAGCGCCAACGAGATTTGATGGAAATAAACGCTACAATGAAAAAATAAAACCTCGCTTCTTTCTTATTTGTAATTAAACTCTTGGAAAAAAGTAGTTTCGTTTTAAAAGATATCATGTGTATAGACCAGGCCTTGAAGTAAAAGTGAGAAAAACGAAAAAGATCAACATCAGGACAAAACATATACTGATGATAACAGCAAACATAATTCACATCACGACATCCAAGTTTTAATATAAAGTAACTCAACATTGTTTTATCTTAAAGGAATTTATTCCCACACACAAAAAGAGAAATACATTAAGAAGTTCTACTGGAATCCTTACAAGTAATAATAAAAGAACATTTATTGTTTCAAGTAATAGTTAAAACTTTACAATGTGGCTTAATTACATATTTTACAAATGTAAATTGTAGCGAGTGAACAGCACAACACATAAAAACAACATACAAATCAAGAAGTCAAGCCCAAGAGTGGCAGAAAAGATCAGGAAGATGGATTACGGACACATCAGTCTGTTTTGTTCCACAAGTTGAGGTCTGAAGAACGGACTCGGTTCTACTTGTTGGCTGTAGTCTGTGAGGTGGGTTTCTTCGAGGAGTTCTCCAGCACCCACGGGTGCTCCATCACACCCTTGATAGGGAGACGGTGCATGGGGTTGTGTTTGAGCAAACGGTTTATCAGGTCTCTGCTGCCCTCGCTCACATGAGCAGGATAGGAAAACTCAACCTGGAGAAGAGAGAGATGTAGAATATACAAACAAGATGTTTACAAAACTGAAGAGTAGTTTTGTAGATCCACACCCTAAAAATTCTAACCTGAAGAGCCTAACTTTTTATCCTTTCATCGCTGATCAGCTGTGCAGAGCTAGCGAGAGTTTATGAACATTTCACTTACTCTAGAAATCTTGCGGTACGTCTCCTCATGGCTCTTGGTTTCAAAAGGTGGACGGCCAACCAGAAACTCATAGCAGAGGACCCCGAGACTCCACAGATCCACCTTCTCATCGTGCGTTTTGCCCTCAATCATCTCTGGAGGAAGATAGTCCAGCGTACCACACAGCGTCGACCTCCTGACAGACACACGATAAACAGAAACTGAGAAAAGCACCCTCCTCAAGAAATCAAAAAGACAGTCAGCTGCACTTAAGAGTTGTGATGATAGTATCGTGATAAAGATATCGCCTGAGGCCATAACTGAAGTTAGTCATGATGTCCTTTGGTAGTATAAATGCTCCGTTTGTTTTATGTAGCTGCTTTTTGAACAGAGGAAAATGTAAGCCTCCTGATTAGTCATTTACAATGTTTCTATTAAATTGTTATACAATTTCAGTCACTTAACTTTAGGCTGCTTTTAGCCTTACGCAGGAGTTGGTTCATTTTCCAGGATTTAAACCAAGTAAATTAACATGTGACCTGTGCTAGCAAAATTAAGCAATAATAACTTATAATATAGCCATTTTTTTTCGGTTATTAAAGAACAATTCAAAATAAATAGGCCTAGTGCATTAATTTTTCATTTTACATCTTTAAAAAGGCATTCAAGTGAGAAATACAAATAATCAAAATGTAAAAAAAAGCTTTGTGTGTTCATTACAGATAAAATGATTAAAACTACGATAGGTATTTTACGGTTAGATTAACATGAGACACACCTACTGTACTGATCTAATAATGTTGCACATCATGTTTTCCCAACAGTTCCCCAAACGTTCACTTGAGACAAGGATCATGTTTGCATGAATTGCCTAAATACTGTATTTGTGTGTCAGTGATCTCACATGCTGACAATATAAAAATTGAGCATGTCGCCCAACACTATGGCACTTTAATGGTTAATGAAAAACAATGACAACATGTTTTGATTACAACCAAGCAGAAGGCTGACCTGGAGGAGGGCGTGTGGACAGACCATCCGAAGTCTGCGATCTTCAGTTCTCCATTAGAGCCCAGAAGCAGATTTTCAGGTTTAATGTCTCTGTGAATCACGTCCTTGGAGTGACAGTAGCTCAGGGCGTCTGCTAGCTCCATTATATACTGCAAACAGACCATATACACACATTATTATGAGACGTCATGAGTCTTCATATATTAATCATGCAGTTTCTGTGGTTTCTGACCGTGGCACTCCGCTGGTCATCGAAGGTCCCGCAGCGCTGGAGCTCTCCATACAGCTCTCCTTTAGGAGCGAACTCCAGGATCAGATAAACACGTGCGGTGTCGTGGAAATAACCGTAGAGACGCAGGATATTGGGATGTCTGAAAGGAGAACGTACACACACAGTTCACTCAACAAACACAATTTCCAAATGCATGGGTTCCAGTGCTAGGGTCAGGATCATTCCAACTTTTTGATTTAAATAAAATAGAAGTCAACAAAACATTTAGACAGGAAATATGTGTTGCATCTGAAAAACAATTTTTGAAGATGAACGCCAGAAACAAATCAGCAGCCTAAAAATTATTTAGTTACTTTTGCTTTGATATTTTTGTTTAAAAAAAAAACAAAGTGTAAACAGCACAGCTCCAGGTTGATAAACTACGACCAAACAGTTCAGGCACACATGCTCACATTTGTTTGAGAAAGGGTGATAAAAACAGCAGATGGTGAGACTTTCTACCTGAGATGTGACTGGATCTCCACCTCTCTCCGCAGCTGGTGCTCCACTCCAGCTTTCTCAAGCTGCTTTTTGAAGAGAACTTTGAGTGCCAGGATGAACTTGGTCTGACGTTCCCTGGCCAGATACACACTCCCAAACTTGCCTTTCCCCAGAGCTCTTCCAATGTCGAAATTTTCTAAACTCCATGCTTTCCTGGAGAACAGACAGACGGTCATGACCACTGACTGATTGAGAGAACTGCAGCATTAACACACAGGGACAGCAAATACAAGACTTTCTAAATTATCATAAGACTATGTCCATGAGCCATTTGGAAAACACTCAAGAATATACACATATGTACCCAGTTGATTAATTACGATACTTTTTTAAATATATTTTATGCTGTTTAAATATGCAAATGAGGCCTTATCTAATTAAATATGCATATAAAATTATGTAATCATTCAAAGCCCATTCATGCTATTCTGCGTGCAGAAGATCCTTTTTTTTTCTGTCTACATGTTATCTTAAAAGGGGTTTCCCATTAGTTTACATTTTCATTCATGTAAAAAAAAAAAAAAAAAAAAAAAAAAACATCATTAAAAGAACCAATTCGATGTATGGTTGACATTTGAAGCTTAATATTTTAGCAAAGCACTGAACCAGTTTTCAGCTTGTTTATTTTCATGCAGAAATACAGCACGCAGCTGCCTCAAACAATGGTGTAAACAATGTAAACCGTGATAATCGTAATTAATAAGTCATTATTACAACGTCAAGGGAATAAACAACAATTATGATTGTCATAATCATGGAGCCCTACTGTCATTGAAGCAAAATATACCAAAATCAGACTTGATCAGTACGTTAAATTTTTTTTTTTTTTTTTTTTATGGCTTTGAGGTGGCAACTGCACTTAAGTGTAAAAACTTAATGTAGCCACACAACATAAAATATATAAACTGTAAAGGACTTACTTGGACATATTGGATGTCCCAGTGGAAGGAGTTTCTGGAAAGCAACAGAAAAAACTCATTATAACGTTCTCAGTATGATCAGATCAGATGTATCTGCAGAAGCCAAGCTTACGCTGAGGTTTGTCCTGTTTGCTGGGCACAGAACTCTTTGTGGGCTCCGCTACAGGAAGCTTCGGCTGTGGTTTGGTGTGTGCTGCGGTTTTGGGTTCATCTGGACTGATGTTCTGATCTCCTGGACACATGGTTTTCACAGAAACTGGGTGTCCGACGGGTTTCTGCGGATTCCCGGGACGCTGGATGCGCTGTGGCCCTGGAGCTGTGCTGAGAACACGCATGGACACGGGCTTCTGACCGCTCTGGGACACAGGAACTCTCATAGGTCCACCGGCAGAACCCTGCAGAACAGGAACATCATGTGTCAAAAGAATGCATATAGAGAACAAAGAAATAGGAAAACTAGGAGTATTAATACAAAGTCTCAATGCACCAAAAATGTTTTATTTGGATTAAAAACTAATAAGTAAAAAGCCAGCCAACACGAAAAACATTTTCATTAAATAAAGCATGTTTTTGCAGAACCCTTCAAATGCATCAGCTCACACTTCACTTTCTAGTGAACGCATGAAGTGTAGCATTGCCTATGTTACTGTATTTAGAGAACAGATGAAAACTACTGTAACTGAAGTTAAGTTACAATGTAATTTTTAAATAATAAAAGACTTTTGGTGTTTTGCAAAACGTTTATAAACAAAGTATGAAGCCTTGCTGAGAATAAAAACAAGTCGCTAACAACATCCAGTTTGTCTCAAATAAAGTGAAGTCACCTTCTCATTCTCAGCTCGATTCATCTTCAGCTCTCTGCTGGATTTGGTTCTTGCGGCGGTTTCCATATTCTGGGTTTAAAAAACGACATTATTCGATTAAACACAAACAATACAGCACAACGAAACAACCCGTCACATAATGAGAGAGAGTAAGTTAATCAGTTTGAGTCCAATAAAGAAGTAAAAGTTAACGTTATGAAGCACGGCGGGAGATTGAGGCCTGATACACGACGGCACCCGTTCAGAAGATTCACAAACTAACGTTCCCAACAAAACGTAAATCTATGTAAAACAGCCAACTTTTTTAAATTAAAACAAATTAAAGAAATGGATCAGTCGATAATAAATACATTCAGAAGATTTTCTCGTCATCGTGATGAAGAAACGTTACCTCCTTCAGCCGATTCCACACGAAATATCCTCCTCAAATCCGACAGAAACGCGATGATTTCCCCCTCACCGTGTTAATAACCCGTTACCATTCGATAAATCAGCCGTGTGTGGTGTTTAATTTCGAGAAAAAAAAAACATTCAAATAAATACTTTTACTGCTAGAGAGGACGACACTGTTCTCTTCAGCCGCTGCGACTCTGGCCTGTTTAATTTCAAATATCCCACTTTTAAATACCTTTAAGTATAATCTGATTTTTGATTGGTCAGATGGAACAGTAAAGTCGAATCCTATTGGTTGTTGGAGAATTCGTCATGTGACGCAAGGCTCCATGAGCGAAGCCGGGAAAAGGCATCGTTGAAGAGCAGAAATGACCAGTAGGTGGCGCGAAAGACCAACCTTCACATCAGTAAACATTACACTATATCCAACTTTATTATATTCAAATATATTACCTTCAAAAATAATAAAATGCCCACTTTCTGGTAGATTTTAGATTGTTTTCTAATTCACTTTGTTAAAAAAATTCTAAATGAGAAAATGAGTTCAGCTAAAATTGCTTTTTTAATATATTTTTATTATAATTATTTAGATGAAATATAATTCAGAAGGATGTTTTCAAAGCAGCTTTTTTACCATTCTGACATGAATGATATGATTTTATTTATTAAACAAATTCTACATTCACAAATCCCTGTCAACTCCAGCTGTTTTTTTTTTTCTCTCATTTCTTTTATCTGGCCATTTTCAAAGTCTTCGCAAATAGTTTATGACAAAATTAGTTTGACAAGAACAAATATAATAAAACATAATTAAAATCCATTCACAACTATTCGCTCTCGCACATCTCAATCTTGGTAAAGCATCTGTGAAATAAGAAACCATGACCATATTCAGGCACCTTTATGAACAAATCAACACGAGCCATCGTTTAGGACAAATGTTAGTTTATTTCAACATCTATAAACTACTTTGGCTGTGTTCAGAGAATAAATGATGAACAGAGATCTTCTCTAAAACACTACAGTCATTTAATTCATTCCTAAATTACTTCAACCTTTCCACCAAGTTGCTCTATTCGATTTAATACTAAATATGCCAGTAACAAACATTTACATTCAGAATAAATAAATGCAGTTGTTTTATTTGAGTTCTTCATCAATATTTAAACTGAAGTCAAGCAGACATACAGAATGTCTTCGATGCCAGAAGGAAAAACACAAACATCTGTAAAACAAGAACACATCCACAAACAGAACAGAAGCACCATCTTCACCGTCACATTCAGCTTCATGACACCGTTATCCCACCGCTGACGATGAAGATAATGAAGTTGTGATTCATGGATGCATGAAATAACATAAACCTACCAAAAATAAATAAATAAATAGAATGTATTTCACCCTATTTCTGATGTTTCCCATCATCACACACACGTTTCACATCTGGATCAACACTGCACTTAGTCACGGCGAGACATTTAACATTATATAAACCATTCTCGATGGTCATGTGACGTTCCTTGGTTTATACACCATCATGTCTTCAGTGCTCAGCGTCTGATTGGCTCTCTGAAGAATCCAGTGGACATCCGCAACGCTCCTCCAAATCTAGTCTGGATATGTTTGTTCCCTTCCTTGACGCTTGGATTAAGTGTTACTAGTTTAATAGTAGTACTAAAAATTTTAATATACTAACAGTTTTCAAGTGTATCAGCGCTCTCTGACTGTAAGAGTCACGTGTAACAGAGCTGAAAGGTTTGGCTGAATAGTTGTTCCTCTTCCTTCATCGCATCAGAGAGGATGAGTCCGTCCTGTTATACTGATTCATTAAAACTATGTTTGAGAGTTTGAGTGTCTCTCCGCCGCTGGACGTCCCCGTCAGCCTCTAATGTAGACGCTCGGATGTGCAGGACGCCGGGAATGAAGTTCCACCATTGGAGAACGATGTGTAGAGAAGAGCGGCGACAGAGACGAAGACAGGAGCGGTCACTTCTCGGTGACGGCGGCGGCAGCCATCGGTGTCCTCAGGGTTCCTCTGGCTGTGATGGCCAGCTCCTCGATCTCTGTGTTCAGACGTCTGATCACCCACTCCATCGCCTCACGACCCTGCGCACACACATTCACCCTCAGACTGAGCGGAGCATCGTTTTCATAAAGAAACATGCAATATTGGTCTAGCTGTTTGTGATCAACTGGCTCAATTCATTCTCTGTGAAACATTTGAAAGTAAAAGACAGAATCCAGTCACAAAATCATGATATATTGCCCGATATATAACTTTTTTTTTTGACAAGGTATTGTACTTTCATTTAGATCTTTAGGACTTTTATTTTGACAGTGCTGAGAATGCTAGCAGCCGAGCATTAGTTTAGCATCAGTCTTCATTAGTTTAACAGTTTTGTCAAAGTAAATAAATAACCTTCTTTCACCTATTTTTATGTATATATAAAAATGCTGGATAGAAATGCCAAGATTCACTTAAATTCTAAAAATGTGAAAAACTGTGAAAAAATGTTATCCAATATGAAAAGCTATGTAGAACAGCCAGTTTATCAGGAAGTGATGATTTTGTTCTCTTTGATTCATTGCATGGAAACTGTGCTTTATTTGCAAATGTTTCATGCAATATCACAGTTTTACACATTAGTTAAATTCACACCTGTGGATGGAAACAGCTAATGATTGGTGAAGTGTGTTGGGGATAGCTGACCTTTCCTGCGTTGTTGGAGATGGTGGAGGCCATGAGTCCCTCCAGATAGCTGCTGAGACTGACGCCCTTCACAGAGATGATGGCTTCCTGCGTGAGCATGGTCCTGCGGGAACATCAGCACATACACAACATTACACCAGCAGCTCATGGAGAAACTCAAACCCACAGCTGATGAGCTCGTTTAACACACTCAGATCAGAAAGCGTGAGGAATCTTACTTCTCCGGGTCGTCTGGGTGCGGTCGGTAAACTAGCCGCTCGTCCACTGACACCATGTTAGTGAAGGTGATCTACGGTGAGAAAAGCAGAGCATGATGGGTATGACATTCTCAGAGTATGCGGTTTATAACCATAACAGAGATCAACACCCTCCGAGTTTTTCCCAGAATGCAACTCTATTACACACAGACAGGCCTCGTCTCATTCCTGACAACATTCAAGCACTCAGTGCCCTCGCTTTATAAAGACTATAGTGCTACAGAGGATGAAGAACAGGGATGTGTGAGAGAAGACTGAGATGATGAATGTCATGCTCTGATGTGGTTACAGACACGTGTTCCTCATAATAAACAATATCACTTACATTAGTGGACTGAAGCTCAAAGCTCTTCTCTTTGGGATCGACGACGGAGTGCTCCTGGATGTACGTACATGTCCGAGTGTTGCCAATTATCTGTGGAAACAAAACAGCAGTTTGATGAAGAACTCATTTATTAATAACCAAAGCCACGCTCTGTTCTGGCGCTAGATTGAGTCCGTGTAATAATCCTGAACTCAGAAGAGAGCAAGATCAACTATTATTAACCCAGCAACACTATCATTCCCCGGAGCTGTACTAGAACAGACTCTATTTACAGAACATTACTGCCGTCATGTGAACATGCTTCAGATCGCATTCATTTCTCAAAAAGATGACACTATTGTGATGGTTTCCAACAACAAGAAAACTAACTGGAGCAGTAACCGGTCGGTTTGATTCTTTAAACACGCAAACATTTGTTCGTAATGTGTGGGTGATCCGCTTTCAAAGACTAACCACAGCAAACAATCACTTCAATATGTTGAAGTAAAAAGAAACTCAAAGCATTGAATGCTTTACCTGTAAAATGATCGTTTGTTTGCTTTAATATCAGCTTGTGTTTAAAGAGTGTTAGTTTGTAACACTGAACATGAATTTTCTATAAAGCTGCTTTGAAGCAACATCTACTGTGGACCTTCATCATTCCTCATTATTGTAGAGTAAAAACAAACAGACTCCAGCTCCAGGAATCATACCGGAAAGTTCTGGCCTCGTAATAACCTCGGACGGTCCTTGAGCAGAATGAATGTGTCAGGTCAAGGGTGACAGGCACGGGTCAGATTCAGACTCACGTCACAGCGGGACACTTCATTCAGAAACAAGACACCAGGACGACATGTTCTGAGAACTAACCAGACCCATATAACTGTTCAGGTCAGAGACCAGCACACGGGAGAACTGAGGTTACATGCACTACGAATCAGGTCAGGAATCCCAGAAGTCTTCCCATAGCTGGGATGTGAACATCTCAAACCAGCAGGACTGAACTCTGAGCTCATTCTGGATTTATACTGATGGTTTCCTTACAGTTTTGGGATTAAAGTCAGCTGCTTGCTTTAATTCCATGAAGCATGCAAACAAACAGATTAGTAGAGATGCACCAAAATTAAAATCCTTGGTTGAAGCCAAACAAAATGAAACGCTGAATACACAGCATTTTCCCACATTTTTTTTGACATTTTTTTTTACTATTGCATAAATTAAATAGCCAAACCAACAAAAAATTATTCCAAACACCGTTTTGCATCTGATGTGGATTCTTTCCTGAATGAATCACCCGTTCAATGATTCAGTTCAATCACAATGACTCACTTACTAACAGCCACAGCTCTTTAATAAAGAAAAAACTTCTTATCACATTACTCAATGGAATCACTTGTTACTAAAACAATCGCTAGCTGCAGCCCTAATCGTGTCACGCCATTGTTTGGTACAGTCTTTTCAGTTTTATTAATTTCAGTCGCCAAACATTCAGTGCATCCCTACAGATTAGTCTGTTTTCTAGAAGAAAAGCAGGAGTCCGTACCGATCGCACGATGGACGGCAGACCCCATTCAGTGCTGAGAAGACGTTTGCTGTGAAGCCGTCCCTGCTGGTCCACATTACGATCCAACACATCCACACCAAACACGCTGGGGTTCATGGGGTTCGGGTACTTCTGCATGGCAGCTTTGGTCACGGTTTCCCACGGATGGCTGTGAGAGACACAAACAGAAACGTTAGTACTGCTGGAGCCTAAAACACAGTGAACCTTCAGGGTCTTTAATTAGAGCTGAAGCACAATATGACAGTGAGACTGTTACATAATGCATCCGCATGCATCTGTGCAGAACTGTAACACGATCGCTGAGGAGAGCCTGCAGTTACAGCCTTCATGAGCCACGCTGCGTCTGTGATGTGTGCACGGGACATCACGAGACGTTCATTCAGACACACACACCAGAAACAGCAGGAGATGACTGATTCTGATTCAACCACTGGATTCACAACCACGAAGACACTTCTTTAAGAAACACACAGCCAAAGAGATCAGAAGAACTAAAACTATATCATAAAGACTAAACTACTGATAATAGTCTGATTTCAACAATAAAAATGCACAACTTTGTTCTACATCCAAAGGATTCAGAACAGATCTTAAAAGACACTTCGAATTAACCCTTATGTTGTGCTCTGGTCAATTCTTTTCCCTGAAAATGTTATCACATTAGACTTTGCTCACACACGGAATAACAACTTGTATTTTTATACTTTATGGTATTTAGATTTTTTTTGTTCACCTTGTTACATTTGTGGTGTTTCAATTCAAAAATTGCCTGCATATAAAAACTGCTTTTAAATGTCATGTTATGCATACATATATGGATTCAATATTTTAAGCAACTTGTTATCTTTTTCCATTTTGCACAGGTTTTGTTTTTCTTTTTGGAGCGGACTGATCATAGGCCTCATTGATCTTAAACTCAAACTTCAGATTTTGAAGAAATATTTGAAAAATTATCGACAAAAATCATGCTTTTAGACTGACAAACTGAACCTAAGCTCAGATCAATCAGCTCCAGAAAATAAACTCAAAGTTGTGTAAGATGTGTTTTGTGTTTGTATTTTAAAACTCAAAAGCAAATATAAAATATTTAAAATAAATACACATTGGTAAAAATATCAAATCCAAAATTTCGTAATAATATAACACAATGAGAGATTTACAAGCTATTTTTTAAAGGGCTACTCCTTTTTAAAGCAGAAACACCTTAGTCACCATTGATTAATCAATATGACAATATATTTCACGTTATATAATGTACGTGTGTGGTGTTTATTTATTATTAAATCAATTTTGTTTTCTTTATTTGCGGTGTTTGGGAACAGCATGAGCTGCGTCTGGCGGCTTCGGCTCAGATGAATGGTTGCCTGGGAGACAGCCAGCGGTCACATGACGCGTGACGTTTGGCGGGAGGTCCATGTAGGGGAAAGGTCAAGGAGAGTTGCGCAATGACCGGCACAAGACTCACTCCAACACACGTGGGATCAAAGGTCACGGATATACCTGAACATCTTTAATTCAGCCACTTCATCAGCCGATGAACACTAACTAGCGATCTCATCACACTAACTAACCAGCAGGGAAGTTAATAGACCCACTGAAACCCAACAGCACTAGTACTGACGGTTCTGAAGAACAATCATGATCAAAACTTCTAAAAACCAAGATCAAAAAATCTAATCTTTATTTAACAAAAACTGAAACCAGAATAATCAAAATCTGTGAAGTCAAACTCTGCATTATTTTTCTGTAACGTTACTAGTCTTTCAGCTGCCAAGGACATAGTAACTCACTTCACAACTGTGTGTTAAACTCACTGCATCAGCAAACACTAGTGTCTGGTTTAGTGTGTAAGTTAGTAGTTACAGTTATAGTAGTTACAGTTATTAATCTTTAGTTATTAACGTTAGTCATCAGTTGTTTAGATAAAAAGCCGTCGACTGCAGATTCTGACTAACGTTAACTACACTAGCATTACTAAAGTTACTCAATCAACTTTTACATTACTAACACTTTTCGTACTATAAAAAAAAGAATAGATGTTAAAAAAAATACCGATCTTAATAAACTGCCAGGAAGCCGTTGGACGCTCTGGCGCCTCGTGTGACGTTACGTTCCCTCAGATGCTAAAAACCGGTCAAACAGCTCTCACACGATCACTCCACCGCAATAAAATACTAATAACACCTTCACTCACTTGAAAATGTGTTCTGACGTCCAGATCTTCATGGCTCTTGTTGTCTTGTAGAGGTTTAGTGCACGAGAGCCGCTGAGGGACACCGCGCCGCTTCCGCCGTTTGTTCCAGAACACTGCCTCTCAGGCCCCGCCCACCGATGACGCACGCGCCAACGCAGGACGCGCTCCGACCAATCAGAGACGAGCGCTCTGACTGGAAAAGAATGTGCGCATGTATGGAACAGAACATGATGACAGGTGTCTCCAGCGCACACTCTGTACAAGGAAGTCGGTCATTTATCACGTGACATGAGAAGGTCACTTTTAGCTTCATATATATATATATATATATATATATATATATATATATATATATATATATATATATATATATATATATATAGCCTATATGTGTGTGTGTGTGTGTGTGTGTGTGTGTGTGTGTGTGTGTGTGTGTGTGTTAACATGAGGGTTAAGAGTTTCTCCAGGAACTTTTAGACCAAAAGGTTTTTAAGTTCTCAAGAGACATCAGTCTTAGTCAGGGTTTCCAAACCTTTGACTCAATGGTGAACAGAAATAAACCAGCAGCATGTGACTTATGTACAGCACACGATGAGCACATGCGGAGCTTCTGTCACATTAGCACATCACATTTCATAATCACTGATTAGACTCATAAAGTATGTCCGCTGTAGACATGAGCTGCACACCTGGCTCTGAGCCAAACACCCTTTGAAATGAAGCATTACACATCATCACACATCAGAAAAATGATGTCCACTAAAACCAACAAAAACCCCAGCTGACTTTCAGCAAATGCCAAATTCAAATATACAAGGTTATTATTTTATAGTCATCACTGCATTATCCACACCTTTTAAAAAAGACTTTCAGTGGGTTGTATTATAAAGTGGAAACTAACCAGCTTCTGTTTTAATGGGATATTAATTCTTGATTATTCTCATTAGTGAGAATCACGCACCGTCTGCTGCTGAAGAGACTGAACGCTTTTCTAGTCCAGGATCTGTGTTTATCCTCAGGGAAATGTCAACAATAAAGGAAAATTATCTGAAACATATACAATTCTAATAACTATGACAACAGTATTTCTGTTAAAGATTTAGTAATGTAGCTTGAATTGATCCTTCATGTTATCAGTGAATTAATAATATTGATAAACATTCATATTTAAAACTACTGGAAATAGAATATTAGTCATTCAAGAAAAATACTGGATGGATGTCACTTTTTTATTGTTGATTAATATTATAAAATAATAATAATATTAAACCAATGATGTATACATTTAGGCTGAAGTACTTACATATTTAATTGTGAAGACAAATATATTATACCATGTTAAACAAATCCTTCTGTTGTTGTTGTTTTGTTTTTTACTATATGTAGGTATTTAATTTTACTAATAACTTATTTCAGCTTTAGTCGTTGAGTAGTAATGATGATGAGTTGCCCAGTAGGTGGCGCTGCTTTCCTTCTCTTATCATTCAAGTGTCGGTCTGTTGGATAGTGTGTGTGTGTGTGTGTGTGTGTGTGCGTGAGAGGGGGGGGGGTGAAAATGTGTTTCTTGTCTCTTTTTAAGTTTTTTTTTTTTAAAACCTTGAAAAATATTTTTTGCTTGACTTGCACTTTACCTGTCCTAATCTATTTTCCCCTTCCTTTTCAGTTTATTGCGCATTATTTGATTTCTTTATTGTCTGGACTAGATGTAAAGTATTGAAAAGATAATAATGACTCGTTGATATTATAATAATTTCTCCAATAATGTGGCAAATTATAAATCCACTAAGTAACATATTACAAGTGCTTCTCTCTTTCAAAACTCAAATAACTCAGTTTACTGATGCTGTCCTCCTCACTATGATTTTTTTGGTTAGTTTTATTGTATTATGTTTTATAGTATTCATACAGATAAGATGAACAGTGTTTATTAAATTGCATTTTAACTTTTTAATGAACTTTTTCTTGTGCTGATTTTGATCAAATGTGGAAAATATCAAAAGAACTGAAAGTCATTTCTGAATTACTCTCCTCTCCTCCAAACACACTGACAGCAGAATCAGAGAAATATGAATCCAATCTTTCTTTCCTGCAGCAGGATGCATTTGTTCAGTCAAGTCGGATCAATCCGATGCATACGTTTAATATAATAGTCACACATCATGCGCCGCTTCATTGTTATTGTTCTCAGAACACTTCATTTGGGTCAGATGACTGAGAGACTAGACAGTGTGTGTGTGTGTGTGTGTCTGTGGGTGTGTGGTGTGTGTGTGTGTGTGTGTGTGTGTGTGTGTGTGTCATTATCAGTCCTGCATGTGATTCCAAATGGACTGATGTCAATTAATCTATCTGCCCTCATCTCTCTGCTATTCTCGTTCCATAAGGTTTATGATCTTTTCTCATTTCTTGTCTCTGATATTTCCTCAGTCTCTCTCTTCACATGTCTTCCTCTCAGTGTGACTCTCTCTCTCACACACACACACACATACACACACACACACACATACACACACACACACAAAATCATTTCATCTCGCCTCTCAGGTGTTTGACGCCGATGTCTAGACGACTGATTACAGCAAATAAGAGACAGACAGACACGAGAACACACACACACACACACACACACACACACACACACACACACACACACACACACACACACACATATATATATATATATATATATATATATATATATAATGTTACAGATATATAGATATAGATCTGTTCACCCCATCAATATCTGTAAATAATTATCTAAATGTATATAAATATATAAATAACAGTAATAAATGTAATATATGACCTATATCTCCCTATATCAAGAGTGATTGTTACCTGTAAGGCAATATATTATGCATAGTACGTTTAATATAATATGCATTAATATATGAAATTGTGACCATTTGTAATATGTATTTCTTCATATGACAATATATTTCACATATGGAAATGTGATATATGCACATGTATAACATATGAATATGAGTTTCCTAAACAGTTAACCTTGGGTGCAGAACTGCGTGTTCAACGCTGAGCTCTTCTGCTCTATTTCTGGATCAAACAGATGAAGACCGAGAGGAAACTGTTGCACAACAGAGTTTTGCTTTTTAACATCATGTGAGCGTCCAGCTGTATGAATCATCGCTTCCAAAGGTCTCAGACAGATTATGACATCAGAGACCAGAGATCACACACACACACACACACACACACACTCCTGCGGCCCATAATGCCACTCTGATTCCACAGACTCAAGGTTTTGAATATTTCAGTCACTGTTGTCTGATGCATTTGTTGTTTCACTATCGCACTATTGTGTGTGTGTGTGTTAGAGAGAGTCTGCAAAAACAAAAGTCTAAAATTGTGCGATAAATGTCACAATTACCTTTTTTATTTCTTTATTCTGTGTTGGAACTTGCATAATTTAGACTATATGGAATAGCTGAAGTGTTGATTTTGGCAGGAGAGTTTTCTTGTGTTTCAGTGGCACTATGCTCTTCTCAAACCGTAGATTATGGTGCTAGCAACACTGAGGTCATGGGTTCGATTCCCAGGGAATGCATGGACTGATCAGTTGTATACCTTGGATAAAAGCATCTGCATAAATCTCAATGTTATTTCATGACACACTACATCATTATTGTGCTCAGTGTGGCATTACATATCTGTGAAGAATAATGACATTAGTATTAGTCTTTTTTTTTCTTTTTTTTTTAAGTTGTATGAAATATATTTAAATCTATGTACAAGCATTTACCATGAAACAATATGAATTAAATGCATAATTAAACCAAAAATTTAAATTTGCTCAACCTGAGTTCATCAGAGATCAGGATGAGTTTGTGTCTTCATCAGGTTTGTAGAAATGCAGCACTGCATCAGTGTCTCATCAATGGATGCTCTGCAGTGAATGGGTGCCGTCAGAATGAGAGTCTGATAAAAACATCACAATAATCCACAGCACTCCAGTCCATCAGTGAACATCTGGAGAAGACAAAACCTGAAACACATCCAGCATTAAGATGATTTTAACTCAAACACATAGAGTCTATAATCCAGAATAACACTTCCTCCAGTGAAAAAGTGTTCTGGTCTGAATCAGGAGAGAAATCTGCACAGATCAAGCAGTGTTTAAACTTGTATTTTGACTCATATTTTAGCCAAAAGCACAAAGGGTGAGCACATTCTCATTTTAACTGAACTATTCCTTAAATAGCAAGAGAAATTGTGTTTTGGACCTGAAGAGGGCGCTCACTCTCTCAAATGTCCAGAGATGAGTCAGAAACACTGCAGCACTCACACTGAACATATGAATCATCTTTATATTTCACAACACAACATATTTTAAGCACACTATGTTTGGAAATGTCAAGTGAATAATTGATGATTGTCTTTAAAACTACTTTGAGTCTGTCTGTAATCCCCTTGGGACTGTTTGTCCACGTAAAAAGCTCTAAAAGTCCTCGTTCACCCAAGTTTGACTCGGATTGGCTCATGCACTCTTTTATTGCAGAAAAAAACATATATATATATATATATATATATATATATATATATATATATATATATATATATATATATATATATATATATACGTTCTCCCAAAGAGATTTAACCTGATTGCAATGACAGAATAAATGAAGTAAAGTTTCTTCCTCAACTTGAATTTTTTTACTCAGAATACACATAAATTAGACAGATAAAAAATAAGCAATTTGGAAGTTCATTGGTTGCAAAATATTTCAGGCAAACCATGATTTCTTCCGGTGAATGCTGTCAAAAGAGGGAATGTATATACTGAATAATATAAAACTCACTTTATATATCAAATGTTAAATATTATTTTTCAAGAAGACAAACTCCATTCAATAAAAGTTTGGGCAAAATTGTTTCCCTCTCATTAAATCAAAAGTATGTTTTAAATAAATGCACATAGCTTGTAGACAAACTTCTGAGAACAGAGCTGGCTTTAAATCGGTCTTTAAATAAATCCAAAACAAAACCTCTGTCATACCAGTTATCAATAACAATAAACTTTCCACGGATTAAACCACATGAATTATTCCAAAGAATTTATTTGTGGGAAGAAAAGATAACAGTTTCCAAGCATGTTTTTGAAATGAAAATGACTTTGGCTCATGCACTCTGTGAGAGGGCCAAGTCTGGCAGTGACGTCATTCTGTCTGACTCGAAGCCCCGCCCCTCGCGCTAACCCCCGCCCCCCGCCGGTTCCCAGCCAACTTGCACTTGAATGAGGTGCGCGCCGCAGACGGCTGGAAAGTAGTACAAACCGTTTGGGAATAACACCGGGAATACTGGAGCACAGCGGCCAGACAGCGGGACGGGGGTGGGGGGACGGAGGCCAAAGGAAAGCCGCTGCTGGAAGAAAGAAGCGTCGCTGAGGGAAAGAGGAAACGCCTGCGTCAATGTTTTTATTCGACAGCGCGCCGTGAAGCGATCGCGTCCGTCCGTTTTCCGCGAGATCTCCTCAAAGTTCAGCTTCATGGGTCTGATGAACGGAACCACCGACACCCACACCAATGTCTCCTGTACCTGTAACTGCAAGAGATCCACTTCATTCCAGAGCATGGCGATCAGTGAGTACCGGAGCGTTTTCTCTTTGACGTTCTTCACTAACGTTAAACGATTCGAGTCGCGGCGCTGATTTGAATCGCCTTTCGCGGTTATTTTTTTTAACGGACGTTTGTATATACAGCCCCCTCGATATATTTATGTTGTTGTCTTTTTTGGGCTATTTAGACTAGTTATTTGTTGGGTGATGTATTGGATAAACTCCTGAGAAAGTTTGACGCGGACTAGTTTAGGTCGTGTAAGGATCCGGTCAGTAGGTGAAGCGGTCAGTGACAGAGACTCGATCATTAGCGCGCAGAATAACACTGTATGAGTCAAAATTATACATTTTTTATTTTATTAAAAAAAAATCATTAGGATGTTAACTGTAAAGTTCATCTACGAAGATATGTTGTACATTTCCTACAGTAAATATATCAAAACTTCATTTTTGATTAGTAATATGCATTGCTAAGAACTTAATTTGAACAACTTTAAAGATGATTTTCTCAATATTTAGATTTTTTTTGCATCCTCGGATCTCAAATATTGTCCCATCCTAACAAAGCTTATTTATTCAGCTTTCAGATGATCCATAAATCTCAACTTCAAAAAAACTGACCCTTATGACTCAAGGGTCACATTTCTGTTTAAAACGGAATAAGAGCGAGTTAAAGGAACAGTACACCCAAAAATAAGAATCGTGTCATCTTTTAAAATGATCTGTTAAACGCGAAAGCTATTTTGAAGAACACCCAGTTTCTGTTCCCCATTGACTAGTTTCTCCTGTTATTATAAAACTATCAGTAACTGTTTGGTTCATTCTTCAAAACATCTTTAACAGAAGAAGGTCATTCTTAAGGTTTGGAACAACAAGAGTGTCAGTAAATGGTGATAAAATGTTCATTTTTAAATGAACCATCCCTTGGTTTTAATTGAAAGTCTCAAGACAATTGAAACCATCACCGAATTTGGTTATAATGGGACGTGCATTGGTTTTAATAGAAACTGCTATGGGTTTTTACTGGTCAGCTTCTGGTGGCTTGTTAAAACCCATAAATCCTGATGGAATATATCCCTAAACACATCTCGGAAAACCATTTTTAAATGCTTTAAAGTTGGTTTGTAATGTGTTTATAATGGGAACTGGTGTTTTCAGTTTCCTCTCAGTGATATGCACATGATAACATTATTTCAGGTTTTCTTAAGCATGTGGTTCTGGAGCGCTGTGATGTCCTCGGGCCGGTCTGTGCATCAGACGGATGTGTGTGTGACGTTCTGTCTGCTCTGAAATCCTCCGCTGGGAGTTACCCGACTAATGCTTGGTTTGCGGTGACTCATGTATTGTTCAGACAGCTGCCCGTGTTGTCCAGCAGACTCGCTCATTCGTGGAATTCTCTCTGATTAACCGTCTTGCAAAATCTGTCTGCAGTTTGCAAATAATCTTTTGTAAAGGAAAAGCTGAACAAATAACAAGGTGATATCAGCAAGAACTGGCTGTCATGGGAAAAGAACTTGCTGTGCAGTCTTTGCTTTGTCATAAATAATGTTCCTTGCAATCGCAGCTCCTTGAAAACCTCTCTATCTCTGTTTTCAGACGTTGTCTTGCCCTTGTTTGTCTAGACAGACTCTCAGTCATATGCCTGACCTGATGATCTTCTCTGGAAATGAAAGCAACACTCCCGAAAATGTCCAGTTTATCAAGTGTGTCAGCGGTTTAATTGAGTTTGTTCTGAAGCACGTGAACTCCTCGGGACTTCTTGTTTCTCCAGTCGAGGATTTGAACAGCTAGTTTTGATTATATTTATATATATATATATAAATTTTTTGGATCAAATAAATGCAGGTTTGATGAGCAGAAGAGACTTCTTGAAAAAAACAAAAAATCTTACCGTTTAAAAACTTTTGACTGGTACAACCTCTTTTTTATTATTTCTAAATTGGTTTTGGCTTATTTTTGTGTTTGCATCACTTTAATTGTTTTCTGTAGATCCCGCCTCCTCATACGATTGGTCGATTGTGTAGAATGCCTGCACGCTATTGGTCAAACTACTTTTCAGTCATTACCTTCCTCAAGTATGAAAACAAAGCCAAACCCTGGACACTTTAGACAGTTTAGCTCAGAGCTGCTCCTTCTTTCTTGTTTTGTGGGATGGAAGGCTGTTTGTTTCTGCTCACAGAAATGCTTTAAACAGATTTGAGGGTTCTAATCAAGTTCTACACAAGTCAACTCAAGGAACAGACTTCAAGTGCTCGGCTCTTTTCATCACAAGCTGAAACAGAAAGTGAATTCATGATCCACAGATTCACGTCTGTATTCATGATCGCTGAAGCCAGGAGAGATTGAGTGATAGACGTGTGTCAGCTTCGGTCAGATATGACTATCACTCAATCTCTCCTGGCGTCTGTGAACATGAAGAGTTCAATAAAGACATGTGAAATGCCAAAATACAAAAGCAGACATGTTGCATGCAAAAAAAAAGAATCCCGTTTTAGATTCATTAAGATTACATTACGTTTGGACACATTTAACCTTTGTACCTTTTATTTCTTTATTGATAGTCAACGATGCAAATATATCATCATCTAACTATAGCAAGTACATCAGATTAAAGAAATAGTTCATTCAGAAGTTAAACATTCTGTGATCAATCACTTACCCTCGTGTGAATACAAATCTAAGTTAAATATTCTGTCTTTATGAATCTTTTGAAGCATTTCCCCCGGTTTAAGTTGACTTTCAGTCTATTCTTTTCATGTTTTCATCTTCATTGTATTTTTGAAGATGAGCAAAAGTCTTATAGATTTGTACGACATTTCCATTTTTAAGTGAATTATCCCTTTAACACTTGCATTTCACAATATTTGATAGGACTGAATCTAATTGCAAACTAAAATTAATCTCAGTGTCATTAATTTTTTTAATACATTTTTTTATGTTTGATTTTAACTGCATCATGTATTTGTTGTTCTTTCTTTAATATATACTGATTCATATATTTAATTTATATTAGGGGTTGCACAACTACTGATTTCTACTATATATATATATATATATATATATATATATATATATATATATATATATATATATATATATTTATTTATTTTATTTTTTGTATACATTTTTTTTACAGTAAAAGGGCATCATAGGATTTATGCACCATATCAATTTGTTATTTCTTTCTTTTGATTTGAGGACATTTTTGGTCTGGTGTTGCATTTTCTTCTCCGTCTGTGAGATAAGTGTGTGTCAGGATGAGTGTGAGCGTGACACAGACCACTCCTCTCTTACCAGAAACACTCTTGGTCTGAAGCGCTGCTGTGTTTGGGACGGAGGCCGGACCAGACTGTCCCTTCGGGGAAGAAGCTTGTTTTTTCCTCCTGACAGGATATTACAGCTAGCGGTTTCCTCTGATCCTTTGTGTCTGTGACTCTCTAGGGTTTACCGGGAGCTGCTAGACATTGTGGGCAGATCTGGCAACCCAACATGTAAACAGTTTGTTCATTATAATGAGATCGTTTGGATTGTGCAGACACAGATCAGCTGAAGACACACCACACAAAAATGTCTCTCTGCTCTCTAACCTCATTTCACTGGAACTTTCTTACAGTCTTCAGTTGTTCCTGATAATGACGAATCTAGAGAGCAGCATCTGTTTGTACAGGTATATGAAATTAAATGGAAAGTTCATCCAAAAATTGAAGTTCTGTAACCTCATGGGTGAATGAAGGTGTAAATTAAAAGTCATTTTGAAGCGGTTACTCCAGTTTAAGTTCTCTTTCAAAGACTTTCAAGCACTTTAGGTTTCATCAAAAATATCATACTTTGTGTTTTGAAGACGAACAGAAGTCATGAAGATCTCTGAGAGAAATTAAATTAAACCTTTAATAATTAAATTTCACATGCGATTATTCGTTTTTCTGATAAAAATTGTGATTGCTATTTAAAATATCTTTAAATCACACATTTGCTTTGCTTGTTTGTATGGCTGCAAATTTGTCCATAATTATGTGATTATTTATCAATATGGCTATAATTGTGATAATTATCCTTTTATTATTTTTATTACTATTAAATATAAAATGACTTATATTAACATTTCACTGTAAAATGAAAAAATAAAATAAGTATTTAAGAAAAATAATATAGTAATTTTTATGTCACAACTGTAAAATTATAATATTAATATTCATTGCTGTTTTTATTATTTTATCATGCATGTGTATATATATCTAAGACAAAGATGTTATTTTTATGTATTAAATATATTTATAATATACATATATGCATGTAAATATTTTCAGAATATATAATGCATGTGTGTATTTATATATCCATAATACCCACAGTATGCACACATATATGAAAGGTCTATTTTGGGTGTGATTAATCGTTTGACAGCACAGGTTTGGGTTAATAATCATGCGCTAACTGAGTTCCAGTGGTTTGTCTCAGAGTTTGGTGACTCTGTTGATTTGGGGTTTGACATCATGTCTTTGCTTTGGGTCGACGCTCAGCAAATTATCCGTCCTTGACCTCGTGACGCGTCTGTGTCTCTGATACAAACACATCTGCAGCGATCGGCCGTGTTCTGCTCTTCACAGCACAGGAACAGGAAACAGCTGTCCCGTTCACCAACAGTGTGTTCTAGAGAGTTCCTCACAAACCTCATCTTATGACTTCAGAGGAACAGAAACACTGCCACTCAAAAGTTTGGAATAGTTGAGTTACTTGGTGCAGTGAAAATATAAGATGACTATATTGTATAGGCTTGTGTACATCAATTAAAGCAGCACATTAATATAAAACGTGATTAAAATGACCTGTGTATTTAAACGGTTTTAATACATACCTGTCAGCCAATCAGAATCTAGTATGGTATAAAACGATATATATTCAAATAGAAAACACTGTTTTAAATTGTAATAATATTTCACAGATTTTACTCTATTTATTTATTTTTATCTTGGTGAGCAGAAGAGACTTCACTTTTCTGTGAATCTCATGTAAAAAGCATCTCAGTTAAAGCAGGTTGAGGGTTGCCAGATTTGTGGTTTTCCCTTCATCAGACATTATTAATGGAGCATCTTCTGTCTAATAATCGTGAAGAGCTTCTGATAAAAACAAAGTATCGGTTGAATATAATTTAACCTCTGATATTATAGTAATATGTCATGAGTGGGTTCCCTGTATAGTTCACAGTATATGAGCTTTCCTGTGTTGTACTCCCTTGTTCTGTCCGTGAGGACTCGAGGTTGATGTGGTGTGTGTGTGTGTGTGTGTGTGTGTGTCATCTCAGGCGCAGCTCAGTGTTTTGTCTGTGACCGCAGGCTTGTGCTCCGTTATCTCTCTCAGTATCGGTCACACGCAGCTACACGTCTGGACCGTGTGTGGTTTGGATCAGGGTCTGGTTACAGAAGATCAGGAGAAGCGGTGAAACCGGTTTTACTTCCGTTCCCAGTCCCTTATGGTTTCTCCCTGTCCTCTCTCGTCCCTGTACACTGAGAGAGATGAGATCCTGTCTGTTCATCTGTCCGTGTGTTGAGCGAGTGCTGCTCATCTTCTGCCCAAAATCCAGGTGTTAGCAGTGAGGGAGCCAGTGATGTGCTGATGATCTCTGTTGGGTGTGTGTGTACAGTAAGTACAGTAGACACTCTTTCATTAGGTCATTGATTGATTGTGTTTCTGTCACACTCTGTTATCAGCTTCTGGCTCTTTTAGTTTCCATTGAGAGTTGCTGTGTGTGAGTTAATGATGAAGTGAAGCTAGTCTGGACGCCTGGAAGAGTGCAGTTAGCTCAGTTTACCCAGAGATCATGTGCTGGTGTTCTTCATCTGATGCTGGTTTGGTTTGGTTTGGTGGAAGCTTCTTTTGTGTTCAGTGAGACTCACACAGACGCTTCAGTGTCTGGAGCCGTAAATAGCAGATGGGGTGTGTGGGAATATAGAGACACACACACACACACACACACACACACTTGATTTCATTAGTCATTTGTTATGTCACGTCTGCGTCCGCTTTCCCAGCATGCTCTCTGTGTCTCTCTGAGCAGCTCTGGTTATGACCGTGTGTGTGTGTTGAATCATGGGAATTCTCTTATATCTGGAACTTTTGTCATCGGTCAGACAGTCATTAGAACGAGACAGAGAACAGACTCAATCTGCCCCTTTCCCCCAAAATATTCAGCAAATAAATAAATCAAAGTTAAATATTTTATTATTTCTATTTTCTTTTTATTTAAAAAAATTGTTAAAACTTCAGTTATAAAAATGTGGCTGGGTTATTTAAATATTATTCAAAAGCAACTAAAATCTTAAAGCTTAAACAATATAATTCTTAATCTATTAAAATGATATATTGTTTTATATTATTATGATATTATATCCTTGTGTATTAATGACATGTTGAAACATTGCACAAACTCTTTTTTTGGGTACAGTATTACATTTCTTTATGCATGTATTCATAATATAATGCAATATATTGTAATGTTTTTATTTATATTTGTGATTTTGTTGATATAAAAATGTAAATAAATAGAACAATTTAGTTTTTAAAACAAAACATTGTACCTTGTTTTTCTCAAATAATAAAAATGTATTATAAATAAAAAAAAAAAAATTTTTTTTTAAATTAATTAGTTTCTATCATGACTTGTATTATGATTTAATCATACACAACTTTTATTTTAGTAGTTTGTAGTGAAGACCTTTGAGTTTCTGTGTGTATTAGATGATTGTTTTGTTTTAGTTTTTTGTCTCGTGAACCAGTTAATGAAGGTTATTTCATGTCGTGTGTGTGTGTGTGTGTGTGTGTGTGTTTTGGAGGTCACTTCAGTCTCACAGTCTCATCTGAGTTTAATTGCTGTCTTAGTTTAATTCAGATGTATGTAAATGAGCATTTAGCATATGAGACGCTGCAGCTGTAGAGCCGTCTGTGCTGCAGGGGTCAGAGGTCAGAGGAAGGACCAGCCTGTGAAATAAAGGTCTGTGTGTGTGTGTGAGAGAGAGAGACTTCTCTTCCCATGATCCTCGTGTGTTACTGAAGCACCGAAGCCCATATCCTGGTATATTCGTTTCATTGTCTGTTGTCTCTGTGTATTTTTCTTGTAATCTTAAAAAAAAAAAAAAACACAGTAGCCTATTTCTTTATTACTTATGATATAATTATAATGTAAAAAATCCTAATATAATTTTGCCAAGTTCTGTTATATATACCACATATTTAATGTAAAATATAATAGCGTAATAATTTTTTAAATAATAATTACAATATTAATTGCTAATATACATGATAATATTATAATTGTTTATTTTTTCATGATCTTTCCATTATTATTTTATTATTTTAGTGTTTACAGTTTTACTGTTTACAAAGATTTATTTTTTCTAGCTTGAATGTTTTGCATGAATTGTTAACTAAAAGTTTTAGAAACTAAATAACACAGTGTTGACTTCCTGAGTGTTATTCTGAGTGTCTGTCTGTCCCCTTCCCTCAGTAGTGTGCAGCGGGACCTTTGCTCTATATCAGCTGTGTCTGTCTGAGAAACAAGTCTGGGAAGTGTTTGCACTGCTCTCTCTCTGTGTGTGTGTGTGTGTGTGTGTATATCCATCAGCTTGTTTTGTCTGAGAACACAGACGGGTTGGTCGCAGTCACATGACATTAATAGTGTCTTTAAGTGTCATGTATGACGGCTTCTCTGGAGGAAGCAGGACACACACAACACAGCATTTAATCGTATTTTGGAAACTGAAATAGTGTTTTTGTGTAAAATGCGCTCTAGTGTTCTTGAAAAAGTAATTCTTTAGAGTGCAGTTTTCGGTCTCAGGTTTGTTCTCTGATGAACGTTGTGAATCATTCCGGAGCGATGAAGCACAGGCTGGAGTTTATCCAGAGGTGGAATGTTATTTTGCCCTCGGGGCAGGAAGGTGCACCTGGCATCGGCCCCAACACAAACCTCTGCTCAATCCAGACTAAAACTAGAGGAGTTTGAGAATCATTAAAAATGGTTTAAACTAAAACATTGATGGTTGTACACAGCCTTACTTTTTTGTTACGTTTACTGTACTTATTTCACATTCTTTATGTCATTTTTAATTGTATTTTAAAAGCCTAACCAGGGACTGGGTTTGTAATTTATCCACTGGCTAGAAGCCTGCATCTGTCATGTTATTCTGCATTGTCTCTGTTAAACAAACATCAAATAAATATCATGATGGATGTGTTTTTGATTGCTGCTGGTGTAATTGTTCTCAGCCCGACCTCGCTGGAGAATGACGTCTGAATCCTCCGATTCACTTTGTGTTTTTCAGAATGAGTCCAACCGTCAGTCTCTCCCTCTCTCCTCTCATTAAAGCATAGTTTGCATTGTTTACCGCATGTTTCGCCCTCGGCCTGTTTGAACGGCGTTACACAAACACACACAACATGTTCAGACGGATTCTTCGAGGCCCACCTGCGCCGCCAGACCAAACACACACGTCAGCTAAACACACGTCTGCTTATCCAGACACGCTCGTCTGAACCTTCACCAGTGCTGTGCCGACACAAACCTGCTGAAGTCCTGAGACTAGTCTGAATGAGTCTCAAACACTGAACATATGCAACAACAGGGACGCTTTGGCCAGAATCTGATGATTGACGAAGGCTGATCTCACAGATTATGAGGAACCGTGTTCCAGTCTAGAATATTAAAGCAATAGTTTGCCCAAAAAACAACATTTGATTTAGTTTGTTTCTTCATCAGGTTTGTAGAAATGCAGCGCTGCATCAGTGTCTCATCAATGGATGCTCTGCAGTGAATGGGTGCCGTCAGAATGAGAGTCTGATAAAAACATCCCAATAATCCACAGCACTCCAGTCCATCAGTGAACATCTGGAGAAGACAAAACCTGAAACACATCCAGCATTAAGATGATTTTAACTCAAACACATAGAGTCTATAATCCAGAATAACACTTCCTCCAGTGAAAAGAGCATCTGCTGTCGTCTCTCACAGATTAGTTTAGATCTGTTTAAACGCTGCTTGATCTGTGCAGATTTCTCTCCTGATTCAGACCAGAACACTTTTTCACTGGAGGAAGTGTTATTCTGGATTATAGACTCTATGTGTTTGAGTTAAAATCATCTTAATGCTGGATGTGTTTCAGGTTTTGTCTTCTCCAGATGTTCACTGATGGACTGGAGTGCTGTGGATTATTGGGATGTTTTTATCAGACTCTCATTCTGACGGCACCCATTCACATCCACTGATGAGACACTGATGCAGTGCTACATTTCTACAAACCTGATGAAGACACAAACTCATCCTGATCTCAGATGAACTGAGAGTGAGGATATTTACAGTGAATGATCATTTTTGGCTGAACTATTAATTTAATGTCCTGTAGATGGGCTTGATTCACTGTAATGTCACCTGATCTAGTGTTTCTAAGCCTCTCTCTAAGCAGTCTTCATGAGGAGAGCGGCTGTATGGTTTATGATGTCCGTCTGCAGTCAGACACCCTGAGTGTTTCCCACAGTCGTCTCTCTCTCTCTCTCTCTCTCTCTCTCTCTCTCTCTCTCTCTCTCTCTCTCTTTCTCTCTCTCTCTCTCTCTCTCTGTCTCTGTCACTTCTATGGAAATTTGCAAGCAAATTGTGTCACCATGTGACCTCTCTCTCACACACACACACACACACACAAGTTTATCTGTCCATGTAAATGAGCACATAATATAGACTTCTGTTGTTTTATCATAAAATGATTTCTATTTACCACAGAATAACATATTGATCATATTGTAACACTTTACAATACGGTTCATTAGTTAAAATGAACTAAGCATGAGCTCCTTCATTTATTCTTCTTAACTAATGTTAATTTAGCATTAACTAATCCATTATTAAAATCACAAGTTAACAATAGTTAATGCACTATGAACTAGCTAATGTTAGCAAAGATGTTGATTGTTTGATCATGTTAGTTAATACATGAACTCATTTTAACTAATGGCAGCTTATTGTTAAGTGTTACCCAATATTAATTGGATAATATATGAATGTGCTGGAGGATCTTTCTATATTTTAGATCTTTATATATATTTGATATAGTATATGCTTGAGGGAGTTATTTTTTGGTATATAAATCCATTTTTCCAGTTAAAGACAGCCTTGAATATTCCTAAAGGGAGGTTTGTTCATATTTAAACTCATTTCTGAGGTCAGATTTGTTCCCAAACTGCAGCTAAACACACACACACACAAACACACACACACTCTCTGTCTGTCTCGACGGTGACCGGGAATAACCCGTGAGAAAAAGCCGGGGGATGGGCGGAGCTTTGACCTCTCTTGACCCCTCATGACCCCTGCGTCTGATCTCTGAGTGTGTGTGTGTGTGTGTGTTTGCCGTCATCAGCTGCTCATGTTGGCTCTTTGAATAGACGTCGTAGTGTGTGTGTTACTGCCTCATCGACTCAAACGACTGCTGCTTTTGTTGTTGTTTTATTGATTCTGTTAAAAGTATGAAACACCAGAACCGTAGCCAGAGCTCATAACACAACACATCAGTGATGAAAAATATTTGTCATAACATTAGAATCATAACCACACAAGAAACAATATTGTTAGAATAACTTTTTTTTTCCCAGCCAATGAATGCTAAATACTTTGACACTTTTTATTTTAGTATTATTTATTTGCATACTATCATCGATTTCATAAGTTATTCGAATGAACATTTAGTTAATAATTTTTTATTTTTATTATTGTAAATATAGCATTAAGGTTTCCCGAGTTTCTTAGTTTTAATCTGTTTACAGTTAGTAAATTTATCTTAGCTTTAGTCAATTTCAATTTAAACTTAAGTGAGTTGCCAAAGCAACTTTTTTAAATTTTAGATTTAGTGCATTTTTTTGGTGTATATTTAACATTTATATTTGATAATTTACACAAAAAAGTATGACTTTAATAGCAATATTAGAATAAACATAACATTATTGTGTGTTGGCGTGGATGCTAATATATTTAAATATTGTTGTTATTATTATTGTTCTGTAAGAAGTGACTGATGCAAAACATTTAAATGTTGCCAGTCATTTTGAACGTAGCAGAGTTGGCACAAGTTTTGAAAGAGATATAAATGTATCTGTTTGATGAGAATGATGATGCAGTAGTAGATAGATAAGATGTTTTAGCAGTGAGTGATCTGGTCTGTGTGTGTGTGTGTGTGTGTGTGTGTGTGGGCACAGTCAGTCATTATGTATGTGTGTTTGTGGCTCACTTCACATCCTCGCACCATCAGCTGTCTCGCACTCTTTTTGTTTTCATATTCAAAACTGACTCGCTCAGACAATTGAGTCTAGACGGTCGGCGCTCGGGCCCATCTGCCCCGGGGTGTGTGGGAACGCAGGGGCTTCAGTGTTAGTTAGTCTCTGGTGGATGTGGATGTGCATCATGCAGCTCCATGCGCTGGACGGTTCGCATCTGTGTGTTCAGACGCGCTGCAGCGGTGAGTCTGACCTCTCTGTATAGTGTCTAGAGGATTTATTGAAAAATCTATCACCGGAGTGTTTTCTAGAACTGTGGTCTCGTGTAGATCTGAAATGCATCTTTTATGACTTTTTGTTTATTGTAGATCTTGTGTCATTTATTCTGAGATTGCCATGAAAATAGCTTTGATGCTGGCATGGCGTTAAAAGTTGATAGTGTGGTAATGAAGCTGCTGTGTGTTTTTCTGGATACTGGGTTTGACTTCTTTGTTTGAGTTCATTCACTTTGTTCTTGATGGTACAATTGAGATCAGCTTTCTGTGTCTGAACATCTTTTAAGATTGAATGTGATGCTGACTAAACTACACAAATATCTAGCATGCAAAAGTTTGGGCTCCGTAAGATTTTTAATCTTTTAAAGAAATTAATACTTTATTAATCAAGGATGCATTAAATCAATCAAAAGTGACTGAGGACATTTATAATCTTACAGTAGATTTCTGTTTCAAATAAATGCTGTTCTTCTGAGCTTTCCTGAAATAAATTAATGTATCATGGTTTCCAGAACAATATTAAACTGTGTTCAACACTGATAATAATCAGAAATGTTTCTCGAGCAGTAAATCATCATATTATTCTGATTTCTGAAGATCATGTGACACTGAAGACTGGAGGAATGATGCTGAAAATACAGCGGAGCATCACAGAAATACATTACACTTTAACACAGATTCACACAGAAAACTGATGTTTTACAATTCTAATAATATATCACTATTTTTTTATTATTAAATAAATGCAGCCTTGGTGAGCAGAGTATTAAAGTGTTTCTGTAGATGTTTCCCTTCCACATGATGTTTAGTATTAATTGTTCATGAATTATTTAAAGTTTGGTCTGCTATTGGAACAAGTGTTTTTTTTTTTAAACCTTTAACTTTGAATCTTATTTTATTTATTTATTTTAGTTTATTTGAATCATATTTGTTCTTTTCTGAGCAGTATTTTCATGTTTACTCAAGTTTTCACTTACCGTATTTTCTGGACTATAAGTCACACTTTTTTTCATAGCTTGGCTGCTCCTGCGACTTATAGTCAGGTGCAGTGCTGGGAAAGATCACTTTCTACATGAACTAGTTCAAAGTTCAGTTCACAAATTTAAAATGAACTAGTTCAGTTCATAGTTCAAATTACAAAATTTTGAACTAAGTACACTATAAGTTCACACAGTTCCAAAAATTAACTAGTTCATAGTTATTTTTTTCCATATGTTGCTGCAAGCTAATATTTTTCAAAATTATTGCCACAGCCCATATAGAATCACAGACAGCAATTATTTTATCAGTTTTAACAATGAAGCTATGCGTCAGATTTCATCTTCATATCTAATTTTGAATCCTTTTCCAACCAGGGTGTACATTAGCATTGAGGGGAAAGCACTTCCCCTTGTTGCTTTAATGCTTTGTCTCCCATTCTCACCGACCTTGTCATAAACATCGTAAAATTATTTTAAATGATCATACGCCTTCTTGCTACATGCTGCTGTCGCCTCAATGCTGTTTTTGTTGATGACGCGTCGCGCATGCGGCGGACGGTGGTGTGACACTGGTGGCTGGTGTTGCCAGATTGGGTGTTTTTCCGCTACATATTAAGACCCGTTTACGGTGTGTTTTAGACGGTTTTTCGTCTGGAAGGCTCTATAGAAATCTGGCGCCCTATTGAACAAAGTTAACCTGAGAGAGCGTGCTGTTCACAGACACCAGAATGAACGAGGTGACAGTAACGTTCATCAGGCATTAATACAGCATGTTCAGTTCACGTTCGCCCAAAATATGAACAAGTTCATGAACTATCCTTCAATGAACGCGTTCAGGCACAACACTGGTCAGGTGCGACTTATTTATCAAAATTAATTTGACATGAACCGAGAGAAATGAACCAAGAGCAAACATTACCGTCTCCAGCCACGAGAGGGCGCTCTATGCTGCTCACTGCTCCTGTAGCCTCTCTCTGAACACATAGAGCACCCTCTCGCGGCTGGAGACGGTAATGTTTTCACTTGGTTTTTGGTTTTAAAAAGATCATGCGACTTATAGTCCAGTGTAACTTAAGTTTTTTTCCTCATCATGACGCATTTTTGGACTGATGCGACTTATACTACTTAGGTGTGACTTATAGTCTGAAAAATACAGTATGTTAAGAATGCCATTATTAGCTTGACATTTAGTGAGATTAACAGAACGTCTGTGTGTGTGTGTGTGTGTGTGTGTGCAGCCCAGCTGGAGTTTGTTCAGATCCTGGTGATCGTGGTGGTGATGATGATGATGGTGCTGGTGATCACGTGTCTGCTCAATCACTACAGACTGTCTGCGCAGTCTCTCATCTCTCGACACGGACGAGTGCGCAGACGACACCTGCCCCTGCCGACGGTAAGACACACACACACACACTAACACACACACACACACACACACACACACTAATACACACACACACACACACTAACACACACACACACGTTTGTTTTTGTGTAAAGTGTGTTCATCCCATAGGTGTAATGGTTTTTATTCTGTAGAAACTGTATATTCTATGGCCCTTCACCAACCCTACACCTAACCCTAACCCTCACAGGAAACTTTCTGCATTTTTACTTTCTCAAAAAAACTCATTCTGTATGATTTATAAGTGTTTTGAAAAATGGGGACATGGGTTATGTTCTCATAAGTCACCCTCTCCTTGTAATACCTGTGTCATACCCATGACATTATACAGAGCTGTGTCCTGATATGATACACACACACACACACACTCCAACGGCTTCTTTCACACACACTGATGTCTGTCTCACTCCAGGCGTTGCATCACGGTGGAGAAACTGTTCTAATTTAAGATTCAGCTTGATCATATTATCATTGACTCACGAGGCTTGTGTGTGTGTGTGTGTGTGTGTGTGTGTGTGTGTGTGTGTGTGTGTGTGTGTGTGTGTGTGTGTGAGTGATTAATCATCCCATAATTCAGATTTTTGCTCATGTTTGTGTGTGTATGAATCTAGATAATTTAGCAGCTGAACTGTAACTTCCAGCTGCTCCAGAGACTCACTAAAGAAATCCTGACACTGAGATCATCTTCCTCACACACTGACACGCTGCAGTATGATCAAACACATCGTGATTCATCGTGTTATCATAACTGAATCAGGATTGTGAGAGGTGATCACATTAATGCTGAGAAATTATGCTTTCAGACTCTCTTCTAGACTAACTGTACGACATCCATGTATATAAACGATATCACATGTGTATTTCACATCCTTATATAAATATAAGGATCTAAAGTAATCAAATGATCAGTGAATCTCAGTGAACATCACACACTGAATTGAGCTGAAATCCTAGTATTATGTGAGCAGAAAGAGAGAAAACGAACTCAACTCAATCTTAAAGTGACGGGTGTCTTGGTGTGTCCTGAATGATGTGTAATGTGTTTCTCTCTGTTGTTCACAGGAGGGCAGCCTGTGGTCCTCGGACGCTCCCAGCTCTTCTAATGTCATGAGTGAGGTATGATTTATTTCATCAATAACAAATCTTCCTCCGTTCTCTCATCAGTAAACCAAGTGCTGCTGCTCAGGATCTGTCTCTGTCTCCCGCAGGGTTACGCTCCGGACCGTGTGTCGTCGTATCTTCAGCGTGAGCGTCTGTCCCGCTTCCAGCCCACGTTCCCGTACCTCCCTCACGCCATCATCGACCTGCCGCCCACCATCTCTCTGTCGGACGGAGAGGAGCCTCCTCCGTATCAGGGTTTGTGTTCCCTTCAGCTGCGGGACCCCGAGCAACAGCTGGAGCTCAACCGAGAGTCAGTCCGAGCGCCGCCCAACCGCACCGTGTTCGACAGTCCGCTCATCAGCGCCGCTCCGCCGGCGTACAGCGAGGTCATAGGTCACTACTACCACCACACATCAGGGACCCGACACACAGCGCTGCTGCAGGGAGCGATACACATCAGCCGCTCGGACGGACGAAACACACGCAACAAACACAACACCAAAGCACAGCACGTCTGACGCCGCTCTTCCTCTTCTGGAGCCTTCATCAGACTCTGCAGCTCTCAGATTTATCAATTCCCAGCTGGGATTTCATGTGGCTAAAATATATATATATGAGCACATCAGTGTCCCTGCAGCACAGAAGCAGTCATCAGTGTCACAGACGGATATTTGGAGAAATACACAACAATACATTGTATGAGTCACAATTATACATCTTTCTTTAATGCCTAAATCATTAGGATATTAAGTAAAGATTATGTTCATGAAGATATTTAGTAAGTCTCCTACCGTAAATATATCAAAACTTAATTTTTGATTAGTAATATGCATTGCTAAGAACTTCATCTGAACAACTTTAAAGATGATTTTCTCAATATTTAGATTTTTTTGCTCCCTCAGATTCCAGATTTTCTAATAGTTGTATCTCAGACAGATATTGTCCTCCGAACAAACCACACATCAATGAGAGATCATTTATTCAGCTTCAGATGATGCATTCATCTCAATGTAAAAAAAAAGAACTTATGACTGGTTTTGTGCTCCAGGGTCACATTTATTCTCAAAACATTTAATTCCTGCTGAATGCCATCAACAAAAACCGGCGTCTACATAAAAACTGGACTCGATTAAGAGCTGTTTGTGTGCAAAAACAGAGCATACATTTTAACAGCGAGACCAGCTCATATCTCCAGAAAGCTGACGCCAAGCACTTCTCCACGTCCAAACCAGATCTCACAAATATAAAGAGTCCCTGATGTCAGACGAGGGGCAGCGCTTCAGACCTTCTCTAAATATTTCTGTGTTGTTCGTCCTCTGTGCTCTTCGTCTCTCTGTACTTCCTTCCCTGAGCGATGGACAGAGTCTGGTCTTCCTCTTAGGAACAGCAGTCGCAGTCTTGTGATTCTTCATCAGTTCTTCTTCTGTTAAATGTGCACGACTTCCTCATGAGAGTTTTGCACAATATTCAAAGCATCCGACTGTTTTGGAGCAGATATGAAAGTGTTTGTGATCAGAGAGAGACTTGAAGCGTGTGTGTGTGTGTGTGTGTGTGTGTGCTACTATATGAATATATATACATGTATATGGAAAACTGAAAAACAAACTTAAGAGCACGGTTCTAGAGTTATTTATCTAAATGTCTAAAATTGCACTATTTTGAATATAAGGATGTGATGGGTCCACAGATGGTGTGTGTCCTGACGCTGGTGAATGATGAGTGTGAGAGAGTGAACAGATCTGAATCAGTTCTAGAGATCAACGCTAGTCTTCTTCAGCTAGATTAACTAGTGTTAGCTTGGGTTCGTTACATGTGTTTGCCTTAATTTGATTCTAGACTCTAGGACCCTGAATTCACAATCACTGGTGTTCCGAGCGTACAGATCTCAGCGGCTGGGTTCACACGCGGCGTCTCTTATAGCACTTTACCGACTCGTGGGAGGACAACAATCGAGCAGCTGTAGACCAGCACTAAAGCAGACGAATATGCAAACGCTCCCCGATCGTACGACGCACGCAGAGCTGGAGACTCATCCCCTGAATCAAACACCGTCTCATTCAGCGCTGGAGACTCCCATGATCCGTCTGCGCTCGGGGAATATCGCGTCTGATTGTGTCTGTTGGGTTTAACTCCAGAGAACCGCTGCTAACAGGAAGTCCTCGGCTGGAGAGAGGAACTCAACCTAATCTAGTCTAAAGAGTCATTCCTTATTATTGCTTTGATCGTAGAATGATTCCTTTGCTGTTTTTATCATATATATTCCATAACATGATCAACAGAATACAGACTTAAATCCAGCTGTTTAAAGTCCACACTAGTTAGTAACTAACTACCCATGTGTCATTCTGTTAATTATATTTTAGTCAGAAAAGTTTAGAAGAAATTGTTAGCCATTTTTATTATATAAATTCCATATTATAAATGAGTAATTGGCCGAATGCAGACTTTAATCTGATTGTTTAGTTGATAACTCCTTGCTGTACAGAATTATTATTTTGTGCATTTTTTATACGATATTTTTCCAATTATAGTGAATTGTGTGAATGTAGACTGTTTGTGTTCCAGTCTAGTTAGTTGGTAACTAGTTACCCGTGGGTCGTTCTCTCTCCAGCCGCGGCGTAATGTCTTCCCTTTGAGATGCTAGTGTGTCACATGACCCTGTCAGCCAATCAGGTGGCTGTCGACAGGAAGTGAGTGTATGTATGATGAAGATGATGATGAAGAAGAGGTAGTTTAGTGGAGAGAGTTGCAATATACCGACTGTTTGCCTTCTGATAATGTAGTTAGCCGTGTAGCTCAGATTAAAGATGTACTAGCTGTTTTTGTTCTTGTTGCTAATCATGTAAAGCTCATGTGTGTTCTGTTCACTCATTAAACAGACGACAGGTTTGTGCTGTTCCCTCGACGCTCGGTAATGTGAGTGCAGACTGAAGAAAGTGACGTGTGCCTTCCAGTCGCCAGCACAGACTGTGTGTGTGTGTGTGTGTGTTCTGTTGCCTTCATTACACCTGAAACACTAAACATCTGCATCAGAATGCATCTGGTGCACTTTAGATGTAGTGAAATCAAGCACAAGTCTGCTCATCTTCATGATGCTTTAGTCTAGATAAATGAGTTTCTGGGCTCTCAATCAAATCACTGAAGGCTTTCCGTGTGAAAGAGACATTTCCAAAGA